>NC_135390.1:23250902-23411922 GCF_051989625.1 Stigmatopora argus
CTGCAAGTGCAATCAGTGAATTGGCGTCAGGTGCTTCTCGTTTCAGCACAACCCCCGCTGGTTCAACTTTGCTAGCTCGGTCGGTGTTGGATGGCTTGAAGGAAAAGCTGCTCCTTCCCTACCCATAGCGGCCTAAACCCCCGTTGATTGAACTTTATCAGCTATGTCTGTGCCTGCCGGATGGCTTGGAAAAGGAAAAGCTCCCCCCTCCCCACTCACAGCGGCCCACGATGACTGCTTTAGACCTATCTAGTTACAGTGGTACCTCTACATACGAGCATTTCAAGATACGAGGAAAATGTCGAGCAAATAATTATCTCTAGATACAAGATTTTTTTAATATATTTTTTATTTTATATTTATTGTCATCATACATCGCTGCGTATAATGAAATGGGTGAAATATCATTCAACAAAGTTCTCTTAAATGTGTCAAAATGGTCCAAAGTTTGTGCTTTGATGGCCCATGTATGAAATGGGTTAAAAAAAAGAAGTCTTGACATGGCTTTGCAAAGGTGACAAAGGCACATACTACATAGGTGAAAAAGTTGAATGGCCGTACGGGGGTTGGTTGGGCCGCTGTGGGAGGGAGAGAGCAGCTTTTGCTTTTGCTTAAGCCATCTAGCCCTGACCGAGCGAGCTGACAAACTTTGAAGCAGCGGGGGTTGGGCTGAAAGGAGAAGCACCTGACGCCAATCCACTGATTGCACTCGTAGGACACTAATATTGTGGAAAGCTTGATCTTTATGAAAAGCGACATTTTGTAGAATCGTTTGAAATGAAACCCTAGTCTTATGGGATGCGACGCCTTTATAGCCTTTATTGTCATCATACACCGCTGCATATAATGAAATGGGTGAAATATCATTCAACAAAGGTGCTCTTAAATGAGTCCAAATGGTCAAAAGTTTGCACTTTGATGGCCTACGTTTGAAATAGGTCCCCAAAAAAGTCTTGGATTGGCTCTTGAAAGTTGATACTAGCTAGGCAGGGGTGGCTTTGCAAAGGTGACAAAGGCACATACATAAGTGAAAAAGTTGAATGGCCGTACGGGGGTTGGTTGGGCCGCTAAGGGAGGGAGGGAGGGAGGGGAGAGAGCAGCTTTTGCTTTTGCTTAAGCCATCCAGCCCCGACCGAGCGAGCTGACAAACTTTGAAGCAGCGGGGGTTGGGCTGAAACGAGAAGCACCTGACGCCAATCCACTGATTGCACTCGTAGGACACTAGTATTGTGGAAAGCTCTCCTCTTTATGAAAAGCGACATTTTGTGGAATCGTTTGAAATGAAAGCCTAGTCTTATGGGATGCGACGCCTTTATAGCCTTTATTGTCATCATACACCGCTGCATATAATGAAATGGGTGAAATATCATTCAACAAAGATGCTCTTAAATGAGTCCAAATGGTCTAAAGTCTGCACTTTGATGGCCAACGTTTTCAATAGGTCCAGAAAAAGTCTTGAACTGGCTTTGATAGTTTACACCAGGCAGCTTTTTCTTTTCCAAGCCATCCAGCAGCACACACAGCTGGCAAAGTTGAATGGACGGGAGTTGGGCTACAAGATGCACCTGACGCCAACCCACTGATTGCACTCGTAGGACACTAGTACAGTGGTACCTCTACATACGAGCAGCTCGAGACAAGACATGAGAGGCTGTTTATCATTGTTTTGAAGGGATTTAACAACAGCAAACAGCCCATCGATAGTGAAAATCAGGTTGGAGGCGTGGCAAACAGCTAACCCGGCCAGAAGGTAAAAAAAATCCAACTAAATTACAATTCTGTTTTGTGTAGTTACATTAAACGTATGTTTGAGTGTGTCTGTATATATTAATTCAACTTTAATTTCAATTTGTTTGTTCTGTTACGAGTGCGTTGCCGTGGAAAGTCCCCCACCCCCTCCCTCTCTGTACCCTCTGCAAAATCTGTCTCATTTTAGTTATATTAAACACATTTATTACTATTAAACCGCTAGTTTTGTGTTACTTTGTTAATAGATGCGAATTAGAAGAAATGAAACATTTTTTTCCAGTCCAATAAACTGTTTTGGGTGTTTTTTCAGAGGGTTGGAACCAATTCATTTGTTTTTAGTTCATTTCAATGGGAAACGTTCGTTCGAGTGACGAGAAGATCGAAATATAAGCTCACATGTCGAGGTACCACTGTAATTGCACCACTTTTTTCCTTCCAGAATCTTTCGGCGAGGCCGTCGTAAACGCTGAGGCCAGCGATGAAATGAGTCGGTCGTACGTGCGTCACCTAGCAATGACCCGCGTGTCAATTAAGAAAAAGGAAGTTGCCGACAGACGGACGGCCGGACGGACGCGCCGGGGCAAACGGGAAGGGACGGGAGGGAGGGAGGGAGGGAGGGAGGGAGGACAAATGGGCAGACTTTGCACGGACGTCCATCGCCGTCGTGCTTTTTTTTTTCTTTTGCTGGCGCAGCTGCCAATGAAAAAAAAGGGGGGGGGGGGAGGCAGGAGGGTTCAATCTAATCAGGGAGGCCGACTTGAAAGCCGCGGATGGATTGACGGCGCCGTCGGGGGGGAAATAAAGGCGGGGGTTCGTGCCTGCGTTAAAAGATGGGGCGTTGAAGGTCTTGTGTGTGTGTGTGTGTGTGTGTGTGTGTGTGTGTGTGTGTGTGTGCATGCATGTGTGTGTGTGTTTGTGTGTGTGTGAAGACATTTCAAACAAACAGTGTGACACTGATGATGGATGAGACGCTAATGGAGGACGCGCCAAAACAAAGAGAAGACACGAAGGACAAATAAATCCCGGCCGTCATGGAAACAAACGCAAGCCTGACATAAAGCCATTGACGTGCGCGTGCACATGCGCGTGCACGTGCGCCTCTTCCTCTTTGGGCTTGCCAGGCCCAGGCCGACCAGCGCTGCCATTTTATGGCCATTGTATGTTTGGAGGGTTGCCATCTGATTGATTTTGGCTTTTTTTCCCCAACTTTTGCTCCGTTGCCATTTTGTTCTGAACTTGAATTTTGGGACGGCTATTTCTCGGAGAAATAACATAGACTCTCGGAGAAGAACTTTGCTCACCGACGGCACTTTCCAAAAGGCTGGAGGCGCGGCGCTTACCGTGAAAGGTTCTGTTCCACATCCTGCGGGTGACGGAGCTCCCCGGCGGCCGCTCGCCGTCCTCCGTCATGCTTTCGTTGAGAGCGTGCGCGTAGAGCAGCAGGCCGTCGTAGAAGCCGCCGGCGATGATGTTCATCTGAAACGGGAGCGGCCCGCCTTCACTCGGCCAAACATTCGACAACGAGAAGGGGGCGAAAAGCCGGTAGGGCCGGCCGGCCGGCCGCGGAGGCTCGGCTTTTATCGTGGCTGACGTTTTGTCCTCCGGCGCAAATCACAATTTGGACCATCGTTTGCGTCGGGCGGGCGTGAGAAAGATGGCTTCTCGGGCGAGGCCGCCGTTGACGAGGCGGCCTCGCCAGAGCCGCAGTTAAAGCCATTAGCGTCCTCGCCTGCCACCCATGAACCGGCCATAAGCGCCATAACGCGATTAGGCGGCACAGTTGGCAGAGCGGCGGACCACGGCCGTCATTTCGCTCAGATCATCTTAACTTAATTTATTTTAGCTTATCTTAGCTTAGCTGTGGACCACGGCTGTCATTTCACTCAGATCATCTTAGCTTAGCTTAACTTATCTTAGCTTAGCGGCCTACCATGGCCGTCATTTCGCTCAGATCATTTTAGCTTAATTTAGCTTAGTTTAGCTTAGCTTAGCGGCGGACCACGGCTGTCATTTCGCTCAGATCATCTTAACTTAACTTAGCTCAGTTTATCTTAGCTTAGCGGTGGACCACGGCCGTCATTTCGCTCAGATCATCTTAGCTTAATTTAGCTTAATTTAGCTTAGCTTAGCGGCGGACCACGGCTGTCATTTCGCTCAGATCATTTTAGCTTAATTTAGCTCATCTTATCTTAGCTTAGCGGTGGACCACGGCTGTCATTTCGCTCAGATCGTCTTAGCTTAATTTAGCTCAGTTTAGCTTAGCGGTGGACCACGGCTATTATTTTGCTCAGATCATCTTAGCTTATCTTAGCTCATCTTAGCTTAGCTTAGCGGTGGACCACGGCCGTTATTTCACTCGGATCATCTTATCTTAACTTAGCTTATCTTAGCTTAGCGGCGGGCCACGGCCGTCATTTGGCTCAGCTCAACTCTTAGCTTATCTTAGTTGGGACGCACCAGCGAGTCGTCCACGGTGAAGTTGAACTCCTCCTTGGCGTCTCTCTTCAGATCGGCCACAAAGTCCTTGTACTCGGCGTTGCGGGGCTCCCGGTAGGTCAGGATCTTCACGCTCTGGCCCAAAGACGACGGACGGAGGTCAAGCTCCGCCCTCTCCTTTCTCTCGCCCCCGTGGCCACGGAAAAGCCGGCGCCGCCGTTACCCGGAAGGCCTCCTTGGCCACGGCGTCGTCGGCGTCGCCGCGCCGCCAGGGCCGCCGCGACTTGAGGCTCTCGCCGAACACGTCGATGAAGAAGAAGACGAACTCCTTGTGGGGGAGGTTGGCGCGCCTGAAGTGGACCATCAGCTCGCGGAAGACGTCGGGTGAGCAGCACACGAACATCACTGGCACATAAAAGAAAAGATAATCATAATAAACCGCGGCAAAGTTTGTCCGGCGACGTAGCCCGTCTTCACTTTGCAAAGCCTCCGAACGGCCGTAACGCCATCTCGGTAAGGACGCGACCGTAGCGGTCAAACGCCATTTCTCCACTGGGTCCAAATGATTTGCCATTTTTGTTGTTGTTTTGGCCACGTGGGGGAAAGCAAATACTCTCTTTTTTATGTCCGGACGATTGAAGAATGCCGCCCAATTTTTGGCGCGCTCGTCGACGAACGCGGCGTTGCGCGCGCGTCAGGAAGCGGCGGCGTGGACTCTCAGCGCCGGCGCAGGCGCCGCTATTGTTCCAGCGTCAGGAAGCTGGGCAGGAAGTGAAGAAAAATGCCCGCCCGCCCGCCCGCCTTCCTTCTCCGTCTTTTGCACCGATGACCGCCACGGCGTCGCGGCTTATCGGGCCGCCGACATCTGGCCGCGCGTGGGGCAAAATTCCCGTCTAAATTTAGGGGCGGCAAGCATGGCCCGCCCGCCTGGCTAGCTGGCTGGCGTGGCGGCACACCGTCGCTCTTTCTGGAAGTTACTGGAAGCGCCGTGTTTGTCAGGAAATAGCTGGACATCTGATAGGCAGGCGCCGGCCGCTTCCATATAAGGACGCGGGGTGCTGACCTGGCTTCATCTCAATCTCTCTCTCTCTCTCTCTCTCTCGCTCCCTCCGACTGGCCGCGTTGCTCGGCGCTACCTTTCCCATCCGTGCCAGCTTTACGTAGGATGAGCCTCAAACTATGGGACTCACCAGTATGGTGACGGGCGTCAGAAGCGCCGTGTCGCAAAGTATTTCTTAGTCCTCGCCCAATACGTACGTGGTCTTTGCCTCCAAGTCAAGGATGGCCTTTCTGAATGAACACGCTAGCGCAGCTGAGGCTAATCAATAAGCGATTGCCCCCCCCCCACCAGCAGATCGTGTTTCCCCTTCGCCGAGCGTCGGCGCCATTAGCGCCCTCGTTTGCCGCAGCTGAAACACGAGCCCCGCCGGGCCCCGCGGGAGCGCCGCCGACCGGCGGGCCGTCGCTCCATTTAAAACATGTTTTTTTTGGGAGGCACAGGATGGGTCCGGCGGACGAGACCCACCTCGGCTGGACTGCACGTCGGCCAGGATCTGCGTGTAGTTGATGGCCAGGCGCTCCTCGAAGACGCTGGACAGCAGCGTGGCGTTGACGCCCAGCAGGCCGGCGTACAACCCGTCGGTGGCAAAGTAGCACGGGCGGTCGTCCACCTTGTCGTCGGCGAACAGCAGCATGACGTGTTGGCGCCAGCCGAAGTGGCGGCACACGCGCTCGGCGAAGCGGCCCAGCTTCTTGTGGGTGGGCCCGGTGTTGGTGACCGACAGGTAGCTGTCGGCGTGGAAGGCCACGGCCGGCGCCCCCGCCGTCACCATGGGCACGTCCCAGTGGGTGGTGAAGCGCCCCACCGGCGAGGAGGTGTAGCAGCAGCCGGGCCCCAGGAAGGCCCAGGGGTCGTGGGCCAGCTTCAGGTCCACCGCCACCAGCGGCGCCACCGACTCGGAGCACGAGCCCCGCCCGTCCTCGCTGCTCTCGAACAGGTAGCGCAGGTGGGCGCCCGGCAGCAGGGCCGGGTCGTCGTTGACCCGCCGCACCGCCCGCATCAGGGCGGGGCCCACCCGGGGCCAGGCCCACGGGTAGGCCGTGTTGCTCCCGGGTAGGATGATGGCCAGAGTCACGTTCCACAGCTGCGCCGGCGCCGGTAGCGGGGGCAGCAGCAGCAGTAGCAGTAGCAGAGGCAGCGGCGACGGCCCCGGCGCTGGCCCCGGCGCTGGCCCCGGCGCTGGCGCTGGCGCCGGCGCCCTCATCTTGGACGCCTGGGAACAGCGGCGGAGAAAATAGCTGAGGAATTTGTCCGCGCAAACACACATAAATTTAACTTTCACTCCCGTTTTAGGGTGAGGGTTCATCTCGTAAATTGGAATTGGCCCCCCTTACGAGACATTTTTCCGTCGGACGAGATAGTAGGTGGCGTAAAAGGTTTTTTTTCCACAAAAGCCGGCCCCAAATCAACAGAAAGTCCCACGTGGCTGCCCCAAAGCCAGCGGGAAGGGACCCGGAATTGTCAGCAAATCAACAGGAAGTGGCCAATGGAGAAAAAAGCCAGCCACTTCCTTCGGGTCACCTTTGGGGAAAGGCGAGCGGATCCGCAAAAGCCCGGTCCGGCGGTGGCAGACGGACGAAGGCATGAAAATGTTTCGTCCGGAACGAGTCCCTAACGTGCCGGCGCATTCCTCCTCCTAAATTTAGCTGCGCAAATCAACTCCAAATGTTTTCTCCACTTCTTCCCAGACTCATTTGCAAACACGTCATCCATCGGTCGAGATCCGCATGGATTCGTTTTGTTTTTTATAAAATGACATTCCCTCCCGTTCGGAATGGATTGCACGCCGACGATTGGACGAGCCAAGCCGAGCGCGAAAAGAGCTCGGGGCGGGCGGCCATCTTGCCGGGGGCAACGTGGCGTGCCGAGACATGCGCGCAAACCATATTTTGGATTTAACCAGACCTGACGCTGCCGGCTCCGATGTGGTCAATTCGCACAGAAGCGGTGAAGCACCCCCACCGACATGGCCGCCATATCTAGTCACCACGCGCCCCGTGCTTTAAAAGACAATCACGCTGTGTCACGTTGGAGGTGTGTGCATGTGTTTTGTGTGTTTTCCTTGTGTGTGCTGTCTGGGTGATTGTTGTGTGCGCTTGGCCTATTGTGTCCCTCTGGGCTTCCCTTCCCTCTCGGAGCCAGCTGCGTGTATTTTGCAATCAGCCCCTGTCTGTGTATTTAAACGCCAGTGTTGTGTGCTACGGTTGTGGGAGTATGGCGGCGTAGCCAGCGTCTCTCTGGCGTGTGGCCTCGTTCACGTAAGTCACCACTTGCCTCTCGGTCGGTGTGCGTCCTTCCCGTTCAGTTTTGATTTGGATAACTTTGTCCCAAATTTTGTATTGAGCATTCAAATCCGGAGTTGTGCCCGGCACCCCCCCTGGCCTTTTTCCGCTTCCCGCCCGCGTCCCGGGTCGACTCTGGCCTTGCGGTCGAGGAAACGGTGACACGCCGGATGCCGTTGACGAGGCTAGACGCCCGATCCGCTGGAAGAGGGAGGCTCGGCGGCGACCGTTCGCCTCCCGCTTCCGGCGGATTGGACGTCGTCCGTCGTTTCAGTTGACGGCAGAAGGCGGATCGGAGGGTGACCCGTACCCGCGTTGACGCAACACTAGATACTACTAATAGTAAATCTATTGTATTTCTACATGAAAATAGCGCCTTTGGTCAAAGCGTTGGCTAGGACAGGGCGTCTCCTGAAATGCCCCGCTAACAAATGGCTCGCCGTCGGAAAGGTTAACGGCGGCGCCGGGGTCGCGCGCCCGCCCGGGTCAACTCGTTAGGAATTTCACGCATGGCCGGTTTTGCCTCCTTTCCCAAAGGTCACGTTCATACTTTATGTCCCAAATACGACGTCACGCCAAACGCCAACCGGGGTCTCGATCGGCGGCCCCGGACGTCCGATCCGCCCAAAGTGGGAGGGGCTGGCGGCAGACGACATTTTTTTTTTTTTTCAATCTGTCCTTCTTTTGGTTTCATTCCGTTTTCTTACCGGATCTTCCGATGAATTGATCTGGGATCTTTTCCATTTTGATGCAATGACAATTTCCTTTAGCTGCGTTTTCATCCCACGATGTTCCTACTTTTGATTTTTATGGCTCACGTTTACGATCTCTTGTTCTTTTTTTATGTCGGACGGACGGACGCGCCGATGCGTGGTTCCTCTTTTTGCGTGGCTTCGATCGGGGCACCGAGGGGCAGAAGCTAATGGGCTGCGTTGCGTGCTGCTAGGATTGAATTTATTCTTACCTCAGCTCACGGGCTCTGGCCTTCTCGTCCTCATTCGCCGACGACGCCCGCCAAAGCGGACGTCAAAAGCGGCCTTCCCATTTCACCACGGAAAAACAAAACAAACCCAAAAAACGAAGAAAAACAAAAACACTCAACAAAATGATAAGGCCAAAACGAGACCAGTTTTTTTTTCCCCCTGCTTCACATGCCTCCAACGAGCCGGTGAGCGGACGTCGTTGCGGGCGGCGGCGGACGGGCGTGCGTCGGGGGGCAAGAGGCCCGGTGGCGGACGGCGATTTGTCCGGCGCTCGTCGCGCGCGCTCTCGCTCGCTGGCGAAGGAGGAGAACAATCTGATCGGCCGCCAGACTGGCGAGGAGAGGAAGGGAGGGACGGAAGGGGGAGGGCCCGGGTGAGGCGGCGGGGTTGGGGCCGGGCGGGGGTGGGGGGGGGGGGGGGGCTTCGGAAGCCGGCGGGGAACGCGTCGGAGAGAAAGGAAAAGAAATGACGACAGGAAATGAGATGAAGGCGAAAGATAGGTTTGTCGCTCGCCGTCCGCCGCCGATATCGCTCATCGGTGACGGCCGGCGCGGAGAAACAAAGGCGCCCTCTCGGACACCGACTCTCTAAAAGCACCCGTCCGCTTGCCGCCATCATTTCTGCCATGGACTTCCAGGAGCGTCTTTGGCGGAGGCCCGACCCGATGAAAGCAGCAGCGTGGCGGCGATTGGCACAATCCGATACCCGGGTATCGGGAGGCTCAAAACACCACGGGCGTCGCACAATGAGGCCGTCTTATCTTTTGGAGGCCAATCCCAGACCGTCTTATCGTCGTGCTTGGTTCTTTCCTTCGCTTGCCGTTCCCTTGAATGATTGATGAAGCACTTTGCTTGACAAAGTGTCGCGCGTCACGTGACGTTTCGGCACCGAAGCGCCGCTTTCTGACCTCGTCGACGCCTCGCGCCCGACGTCAACGCGCCTAAACTGGAGCTGGAGCGGCGCTCGGGCCCAAAAGAAACTCCTCAAATCACAGTCACGTCTTCCCAGAGTTCGGCCGTGTGGGCCGAGTGCCACCTGGCGCTAGAAACCCTCGAATCACGATGACGCGGTTCTGCAGTAGGAGGGAGGGCGCCAAAGCGCTACTTTGGCCCAAATCAAAGTCCACGCGCCGCAGCTGTGTTTCTGTGGAAGCCAAAAGGCCTCAAGTCACTCCGACGTAGTTCTTTTAGCACCGAGGCGGCGCCGCTCCGCCCTTCTCGCGGCCACGTGACGCTCGCCCGGCGGGGGGCCGGACTCTCCTTCTTCCCGCCAGGCCGGCTGAGCGCCCTCCGCTAAAGGTCGGCAAAGGTTCACGTGGAGACGAGCGCAGTCGCCCCCTGCTGGCCGCCCTCTCCATTATTTAAGGCCTCGGCATCTTATTCCGGGCTCGACACGAGCCAAGCAAAAGGAAGCAAACGTTTGTGGACGTAAAATTGGTTTGGAATGGGGTGGGGGGCTGGATGCTATTGGACGTCCATTCCCGTCCAAGACAGTGATCACGCCACCGCCGTCTTTGGCGTCATTCATCCTCGAAAGAGTTGCCGGGAGGCCTTACACCCTGGAGCCTAACCCAAGTGCCTTTGAGTGTAAGGCAGACTACACCCTAGATTGGTCACCAGTCAGTCGTAGGGCCCACAGAGGCAGAGGCAGACAACCACTCACACTGCCACGGAGTGGGAGTCGAACCCAGACCGCCCGCACCCAAGTCAGGCGGGAGAACCCAGGCACCAACGGGTGGCGTCTGTGATGTCTTGCTTGCAAAAAGATGGCCAGCAAGTGGCTCTATCTCATGGCTGTGTGAACTTCTCTATCCGTTTTTGTTGTTCCAAACACAGTCAAGTAATTACGTCAGTCAGTCCCTGTGTTTAATTCTGCTTAACAATAGTCCAACCAAAAAAAAGAAGAAATAACGTTTGAAAAACCCTTTAAACTAACCTTCAGTACAACGCCAGCGCCAGGCATCGTCAATGGCACTGAAAGAATCCAACACAAAAAAACAAACCCCAAAACAAAAATGGTTAGACCGTTAGAAGGAGAGTAGGTCAGTAAAAAGTATTATCCAAAAAGGATCCCAAGTCACATATATATAGGTAAACGTTTTGTGGAGAAACGGGTTGTTGTTTTTTTTACTGCAGTAGCAAAGGACGACCGGCAGGGTGCGTGCTGCCACTCTGTCCACACCAAAGCCAAGATTGTTTGTGCAAGACAGACAACTCACTCCGACATCAACTCTCACTTTGTCTTTGTTCGCCGGATGGGGTCGGGGGGCAGCTGCTTTGTGGGACATGAGAAGTTACCATGGCAACTGAACAACACAATAAACTGTAGCTGTCCGAATCAAGCATCCCGTACGAATAGTTCGGGCGAATATTTGGACATCGCGAAACAAATGCTCGCTCGTCGCCTTTTCGCAAAAACAGACCAAATTAGACGGCGAGTAAATGTATTGAAGGTCACCTGGGTTCGGTTCGGACGGTGACAATGGGGCGTTTAAGGTCCCTTTTTGTCCCTCAGAGGTCATCGGGTCTCTTCGGGCGCGTCGGAACGCGGCCACGGAAGCCGACGGCGGAGTGAGCGCTCTCGTGCGGATGCGATCTCAGAAGCCCGGCGAACGTCAACGTGCAACGGTGGCGGGCGAGCGCAACATGTCTGCGGGCTCAGGCGGCCCATCGCCGGGACCCGGCGGCGGACCCGCGGGGGTCGGCCCCGGCGGCACCAACCCCCGCAAGTTCAGCGAGAAGATCGCCCTCCACACGCAACGGCAGGCACAGGAGACGGCCGCCTTCCAAGAGGTCATGATGGACATCACGTCGACGCGGGTGAGCAAGCGAGCGAGCGAGCGAGCTAGCGGCGTCAGCCGAGCGAGCCTCCCGCCAGCTGGCCGGAGTAGGCCTCGGCTGGGACTCCGGCGCCGTCCGGGCCGGCCCGACGGCTCCGGAACCCTGGTGGAGGTCTGCATGGAGAGCCCTAACCCCCCCGTCTCGTCGCCTTTTTCGGGGTTCACGCATGGATGGATTCGGCTCCGCTTCCGAGTATCGTTAGCCTAGTTAGCATGTTAGCTCGTACAGCGGCTAGTTGGCTTGTTTACTATTTGAGCGAGCTGTCAACCCACGCACGCCGGAAGCCAAGCGCCCCATTGGCAGCGGCTTTTGCCTCGTCTCACGCGCCTGTCCGGATCCCGAACACATTCGGCCGGCCGGCGTGGAAAACCTCCCACAAATCCGCTTTTGCTGCAAAATCTCCTCCTCGGAGGCCTCTGGTGTGTCGGGAAAGCAACGGAAGGAAGTGCGCGGTCGGACGGAGACTTGCAACGGTTTGAGATGAATGCGATCATCTCGAAAACGTTTCCCGTCTTTGGCAACTTTTAAAAAAAAATTATCATTATTTTTTAGCCCAAAGGGCCAAGCACAAATGACTCACGAAACACCATGCTAGTTTTCAGCCGCAATACTTGGTCTATTCGAGAGTTGCTTGCCACTTGGGATTTTCACGACTTCTGATGAGTCCAAGTAGTAGCTTTTCTTGCCTATATTTCTTTCCTCTGATGCGGATATTTGTTTTGGGGTGTTCAGCTGCAGGCTCAGAAGCTGCGCCTGGCCCGGACTCAGGGCCCCTACTACGGCGGCTCGCTGCCCAACGTCAACCAGATCGGCCGGGGCCCCCACGAGCAGCAGGTGAGCGGCCGCGGCCGTCCGTCGGAGGTGCTCGGAAGCGCTCACAAACCCACGGGCTTTGACCGTGCCACCCGCTGTCCCCTCCCCGCCGCCGCCGCCGCCCAGGTCCCCTTCCCGCCCGAGTCGGCTCGCGCCACGCGTCACCACGGCCTGGTGGAGCGCGTCCACAGGGAACGCCGCTTCGTGTCGCCCGTCGGGCCCTACCGCAACCGACAGGTACGTTCGGCGGATCCAACCCACTGCGTGCCTCGGGTGAAAGGGCCTCTATTGACCACGCCCTCTCCGTCCAGGTGGACAACGCTCCCTACAACTACTCCTACTTGTCTCCGCCCGCGGATCCCAGCTGGAGAAGGTAGCGGCCGTCACCTCCGTTAGCTACTTTGGTCGCGTTGGGAATTTGGGACTCCTCCCGTCGTATTGGGGGCTTCGCCGCCGTTGGCGAGAATGGTCGCCTTTCTCGCCGTGGCCGTGGCGCAGGCACCTCGCCCCTACTCTTTTCCACGCTCTTTGTGCCCGTGGCGTTCGTCAGGCTTTCCCATGTCGACGCCAAACGTTAACAAAGAGAGAAGGGCCTGCGTGGCAGCAGCCATCTTGGTAGGGGCAACTTTACCACCGAGCGCGACCAGCGGACCATTGAGTTGACTCGTGACTCGCTCCATTTTCAACCGACCGTCGTCGGGACAACGAGTTGGTGTGTTCTCCTTGACCACCGATCGACTGGCCGTCAATTCTAAAAAGTTGCCTCTACCAAGATGGAGGGCTGGTTCAAAGCTTCAGTCAGCCGGGCCGGCCGGGCAAGTGCACGCGGGGTTCCACGTCCATTCCCAACGCCGCCGAAGCAGCGGAGCGCTAACCCGCTAGCCAGCCCGCCGTGCCTCTTTGAAGCCGCTTTCCCGCTGGCCGCTTTTCTAACCCGGCGGGGAGGCCCGCCCGAAGGCGCCCTCAACACGCACGCACACGTCGGCGCCCTCAACACGCTCACGCTTCCTCGTGAAAAGCGGGAGTCTCCGTCCCGCGCTTCCCTTTCTTGTCATCCTTTCGGGCCGCCGCCGCCGTCGGCGGCAAATAACGTCCCGTTTTGTTCTTGTGGATGGTCCAAAGGAATTGGGCCGGAATCGTCCCGGGGGCAAAAGGCCACTTGTTGCGTCTCCCGAGCACGGCGGCGCTCAGCAGGTGAAGTCCTCTTCATCTTCCGCCTCTTTTCCCGCCTTTTTTTCACCCTCCGCTCGCCGCTACGCTACTCTTCACCTACCTACCTACCAACCTTTTACTCTTCTGTCTTCTTTTTTTATATCGTGAGCAAAGTCAATTGCTATGGCAACCCCCATCCCCCCATCCACACACTTTGAGCCATTCTCATGCCACACTTTTCTTTCAAATTTGCCCCCCCGACTTTTACAGTCCCGATAAAATAGGCCTCGTTCTTTTCTGGCGGCGCCAACGTTTCGTATTGTATATTTACAAGTTCTATATCATTTATGCCAAAGATGTCAAATTTGACCAAAAAGTACCTGCATTTATTTCAATGGCCTTTCCATTTGGAAAACAAAATCCACAAACCCCTTGACTATAAACCAGTAAGAAACACAATCCTTCCAAATCAGGGGCTAAAACTGCAATCCTGGCATCCTATGGGGGGGGAAAAAAGGCAAAATCAAGCGTGCAAAGACCCAAACTCCAGTAAGGAAAAGAGCCAAAAACTAACATTTAGGGCCCAAACAGTTGGGATTGGGCGTCCGGCGCCGTCGTCGGCAGCCAAAGAGTTAACGGGGGAGTGAGCCAGCCAAGTGAGAAAAGGAAGCCTTTCTCCAGAAAAGCGGGCGCTTTGGACTTTTCCTCCTCCTTTCCATCGGTCCATGGGGTCCTCCGAGGCCCCGCCCATCTTTTTTTCGGGCGCCTTCTTTGGCTTCTTTCCTTTTGTCCGGCCCCGCCCGCCCGCCGGCCTCCCAGCAGGTAAGTTAGCGTTAGCTGACCGCAGCGGCGGCCTCGGAGACGGCGCCCGGGCGGAAAAGCCTCGCGTTCGCTCGCTCGCTCGGACGAGCGCAGGGAGAGAGAGAGCGAGCGAGGCCCCGCGCCGGGCTGACCCGCCGTCCGTGCGTTCCTGTGCGACAGGACCAACTCGGACTCGGCGCTACACACCAGCGTGATGAACCCGCCGCCCGGCGACCCCTTCGCGGCGGGAAGCCACGCCCTCGGCGGAAGACACAACGGTGAGTGCCGCCGTCTTTCCGCCGTCCGTCCGTCCGTCTGGCCGGCACGGCGGCGTGACCGCCCGCTCCGCCCTCAGTTTTCCCGTTCCCCGTCCCGCCCATCGAGGAGAACGTGATGGAAGACGGCAAGCTCCTCCCCAAAGCTTGGGACGCCAAGAAGGTGGAAGGCCGCCCGCGGGTGCCCGACGACGAGCCGTCCGTTGACCGAAGCGGCCGTTTTTGTGTCCAGTTTGCCATGATGAGCTCCAGACCAAAGTCGTGCGAAGTTCCCGGCCTCAAGTACGGCGATTTTGCCAGCCGGTACGAACACGCAGCCGCCGCCGCCGTTGTCGTCGTCCGTGCGGGCGGGATCATTTTACCGAACGAGCGCTCCCTCCTCCTTCCGCAGCACGTTCGTGTCGCCCGAGCAACCCTCGGTCCCCGGCCACGCCCACGTGGCGCCCCCGGCGCTCAACATCAGCGGCTCGCTGCCGGACCTTTCCAGCCTCCACTTCCCGTCGCCGCTGCCCACGCCGCTGGACCGCGACGAGCCCGCCTACCCCGGCGGCAGCGCGGGCAACCTGGCGTCCACGCTCACCCAGCTGGGCATCGACGGCGACCTGGGCATCGAGGGCCCCTTCCGCCTTCGCCACCAAGCGGGTAGGACGCCGGCCGTGTCGTGTCGTCCGTGCCGGAATAGAATGGAGTGGTGACTGGGTTTGAACGGCGGCCGGCGCCTCGACTCGGGCGGGAGGGAAGGCGGCCCCCGCCGACTCGGCCACCGTATCGGTCGGGGCCGCAAAAGGTCAATTGCAAAGAGGGCATGGCTAATTTAGTTTTGCAACGGTGGCGGCTAGCGTTTTAGTTAGAAATTCAATGGTGTCGTGCCGCCAAGTGGAAGAACGGCAACACTGCAGATACGAGCTTCTATTTTTTTCCGTCCGTCCGACACGAACCTGACGATTGGACACAAATGGACTGTTCCGTTATTTTAATGACAATATTTTCCTGGAGACCGCTTTGACCCAGTGACCAATCATGGCTTATTCCGGTCCTGGAGACCTCCTGCCATCCGCTCTGTTTTCCATATTTCCCTCCCCCCTCCGCTTTTGTAACGCTTGGGTTGCTTTATGACTCCCCCAGGTGCGGCGGGGTCGCTCGGGGGGGCGCCGGGCCAGCACCCGTCCCTGCAGTCGTCGCTGAGCAACCCCAACATCCGGGCGTCGCTGAGCGGGTGCGGGCGGCCCTTCGGCAACTCGCTGAGCTCGCCGTCGTCGCTGGGCTCCTCCCCCTCCCCGCACGGCCCGTCCGGCAAGCCCGCCTCCTCCTACGCGCCGTCGCCGCGAAGACGGCCGCAGCCCTCGCCGCCGCCGCCGGCGGACGCCCGGCGACATCACGTCTCGCCCTTCTCGCCCGCCGTCTCGCCCGCGCTGTCCTCCATTACACAGGTAGGTCTTCTTAAATGGCACGTGGATTTTCATTCTTTGGTGTGCTTTGGTTAAAAAGAAATTGTGACCCAACTATTGGGAGGGTCAAGATGATTTTTTTTGAAATTGTTGACTTCAAAATTCAATAATCAGGTGTCTTTTTTCCCCCTTCATAAAAAATAAACACAAAGAGGAAAATGACAGACAAATTATTCATATACATTTTATTGACCTGAATGGGAAAAACTAATTTAGTTTTATAAAACAGCATTGTAGCAAATTTGTTTCCCATCAATTGACATTTTTCCAAAATGGAATAAAAAAATAAAAAGCGACTATTTTTTCCTAGTTGAACTTAAGCAAATATATGATTTGAGTTCAAACCATACCGTCACTTTCTTTGAGGAAACCAAAAGCAACTGGTGTTTGTGTTGAAATGTTGCCATTGGATGGAAGGCAAATGGGAGGGCCATTTGTTTGCAGGGCGTGGCCCTGGACACCAGTAAGATGGCGCTGGAGCAACGCTTGGCCCAGTCCTTCCCGCTGGGCCCGGCGCCCCAGCGGGCGCAGCCGCAGCCGCAGCCGCAGAACTTGCTCGCCGCTCAGCACTTTGTACGTCCCCGTCCGTCTGGCTCGTAATTTTGGGGTGACGCGTGAGGAACACGGAATTGACCTTGGGATGAGTGTGCCAAACAACTCCCATTCGAACCCCCATGTGTGCAGCAGCAGCAGCAGCAGCAGCAGCAGCACGCGAGCGGCGCCTGTCAGGTGGAGAGCGGTGCGGCGTCGGAGCGCTACCTCCACGTGGGCGCGCGGGCTCCGGCCAGGTGGGAGGCGGAGCCGCAGAGGAGCGCCAACCCGCACTCGACCCCCGACCTCTACAATGTGAGTTTGGCGGCCGTTGGCGAAGCTCAGGTGGAACGGGGCGAGTCGGCCCGCGGGTTTTAAGACGAGCGTTGTGGGCTGTCTTCCAGGATGCCCTCTTCAACTCTCTGCTGGACGACTCGTACCTGAATCTTCAGCTGGACGGCAAAGTCGCCCAGCAGGTACCGCCGCCGTGCTTATTCTGCCATTTTTGCGCTCTTCAATCCTGCATTGGGGTCGGGTCGGGTCGGGTCGGGTCGGGCCGGGCCGGGCTTTAATCGTCTCTGGTGGCCTCCAACGCTAGTTGACCGCGTGCGCTTTGTGGCCGCAGTTCCCCGCCGACGGCCGAGCGGACGCGGCCCGGCAGTCGGGTCTCCAGAGCCTCCTCAATGAGCAGAACCTCAACTACGGCAGCGACGCCCGCCACAACGTCCCCAACATCATTCTGACCGGTGGGTTCCGCCCGCCGCGCCTTTTTCCTTCTCCGCTTTGAAATGAGCGTAGATGGAGGGGGGCAATTAAGATTTGGGCGGCCGATTCTCACGTGGGTGGGCCGACGAACGGCCGTTTGCGCGCAGGCGACTCTCCGCCGGGCCTGTCCAAAGAGATCACCAACGCCCTGGCCCACGTGCCGGGTTTCGAGATGGACCCGTTCGCTCTGGACGACCCGCTGAGGATGGACGCCTTGGCGCTGGACATGCTGGAGGGCGACCTGATGCTGGCCGACCCGGCCGTGGAGGACTCCTTTCGCTCGGACCGCCTCAAGTGAGCAGGTCGGGGAGGCGGGGCCAGACGGGGCCGGGGGAGGGAAGGAGGCCCATCATCCTCCAAGTGGCCTCCTTCCCTTCCCTCCTCTCCCAACAAATCTCCATCCCCCCCCAAAAAAGACGGACGTTTTTCCTGGCCCAACGGCATTAAGCGGCAAAAAGTTTCCCCGTGCCGCGTTGGCCCCACCCCTTTCTACTTGTCACCTTTTCCTCCAGAGAGTCGTGAGCACCTTCAGGTCCGCCCGTTTAAGTCGCGTCCAATCCGTCGGCCGGAAAAGGCTTTTAACCCGGCCGACGACGGACGATCTTTGAGCTTTTTTTCCACCAATTGTCATCCGCTCGCCGGCGCTCTCCGTCCGGGCTTTGGGCGTCCGGCTATGGCCGGACCGGACCGCTTTTCTTTGCGTACTCGCCACTTTGCTACCCAAGCCAGCGCCAGCAGGGGGGTCGGTGGCGGCACCACCCCCGACCCAAATGGGACAGGATGCTCCCGGGCACGTGCGTGCGCTGGCGCTCGCACACTCAGGAAGTCCTCGCTGGAGACGCTTCCCGTTCCTCCGGCGGAGGAAGATTTTCCTACGGCATCTCCCAACTCGGATGCGGATGGGCAGATTCTCAGGCTCAGGTTTTTCCCAAGCGTTTCTTGTGTTTTCGCGCTTTTATGCAAGCGAGCCGTCGCGACGCCACGTCTGCCGGCGGAGGGACGCACGCCGCCGGAAAGGCCATATTTCGTCCCCCCTTTTTACACGTGGAATGTTCCGACGCCGTCCGGCTTTTGGGCCGAAGTCCCCCTTTTTTTTTGTGAGCCGGGACGTCGTTATTTCTTTGTACATTTGAATGTTTGCAAAGCAGCTGACAGAGATTTATAAAACTGTTACTTTGTGGTCTCTGGTTTTTTTTATGCAGAAAATAAAGTGTCAAATGTCAAACGTGGAGCGATGGCCACTCCTTTCCAAGACGCCTTGGAAAATGGACACGGATCCTTTTAAAATGGCAAAGTGTTTCATTTTGGTGGACACGAATGGGTCACAAGTGAAAATGATTCTAAAATGAAGTGAAATCCATTGCAAAGTATTTCATCATCAAATGACGTTTTGCTTCATCTCAGGGACTATTTGAGTGGTCTCTGAGGGGACGTGCTCATAAAAGTGGACAAGCCAGACCTTAAAACCTTGCTCGCGCACGAGCCTATTTTGCTTCTATTGTCGTTTTTGCCGTTTTGGCGCTCGAAAAACCTTTTGGAGCATAAATGGACATTTCTGCGCCAGGTTGCCTTACAAGACTTGCGTTCAGAATGTTTGACTTCCGCTTTCCAGGAGGTGTATTTGTTCAAGTACGTACATGACAAAAATCGTGACACGGAAGCTTCCTGGACAGTGAGAGGGCGTGGCCAATGACGCCCCCGTGGTGTTTTTCGAACCCTAACCCTAAACGCGACAAACGCTAACTAGCAAGTTGGCTCAAGCACCTCGCAAACATCGACATTCGCTTGGAATTCTGTCCGCGGGCTCACTTTGAAGGGTGACTTGAAACTTCCGTCCGTCCGTCCGTCCGTCGAAAAGAAGGTGAGTTCGAGGGCCTTGTTTTGGCAACTTCCCGCTTGCCCGCGTGGGCGTGGACGGATGGCGTCTCACTTTTGGGGAAAACAATGGCTTTGATTTGAGATTGTTGGTGAAAGAGAACCGGAGTTGCTTCCGAAAAAGAGCCCCTTTCGTCTGCTTGTTTCGCTGCGATCGACATTTGTTGACAATAGAACAACTTTGTTTACATCTCCACTAGGGCTGAACGATATTGGGAGAAACGGAAGTTGCGATTGTGTGTGTGTGTGTGTCTGAACAAGTGATTCGGCCATTTCCCTTCAAACCGAGTTAACGTAAACATTTATCAAAGCATCTGTTGGGATTATTGTGGAAAAAAAGGATGAGCGGCTGGCACTTTTGTTTTCAGCCAGGAGTTCGTTCCATGGCGGCGTCTTCCTCCGTCACCAGCGTCGGCGGCATGCTGGTCGTCACGCAGGTCATCCCCCGAGACGGGAACTCCGTCCCGCCGCCCAAGCACGGCGAGATGGAGCCCCCCGGCCAGGCGCCGGAGGCCGAGGACGCCGAGAAGAGCCCCGTCCGTCGGCGAGGGGAGCTCTCGGGCCTCGGGGTGAGTACCCGAGAGCGGACGGGCCGCCCCGCAAACGCCCCGCAAACGCCCCGCAACCGCCCGACCTCGACTGACGGACTGACGTACCCTTTTAGGCGGTCCAGGTGGTCGTGGCTTTGCTGTGCGTCCTCTTCGGCCTGACGGGCATTTCCCCCTACCTGGCGCCCCACTTGGCCTTCTGCGCCGGTGTCTGCGTAAGTCCGCTTAGAGAGAGAGAGAGAGAGCTAAATGCCACAAGTCCAACCGAGCGGTCGCTGTCTTCAAACAGTGGACTTCTCTGGCCCGCTCTTTTGCAGCCGGTCCAAAACCCAGCGGTTGACGGCACTAAAACAACCTCATCTGCATCCGGGCGGGAGTGTGAACACATTCAATAATCCCTCGATGATCGCATCTTCCCTTCTTTTTTTCTGCTGTTATTTAAACAAATGAAAACATTTGAAGTTCCTAAAAATGTGAAAATCCCCGCTGAAACTCGTATGCGGAAGGCACTCTTGCTCCTAGGACTCGCTCGGCACTGAAGAAAAGAAAAAAGTTAGAATAGGGGTGACCCTATTTCGCCATTTTTCCTTTATGTCCAGTCTACATGAACCGCCGTATTCGAGGGATTACTGTAATGTGGCGCCAGAGCCTAACGCAAGATGGCCACCAGCTGCGCTCACCCACCCTTCATTCTTCCGTCACTGGCACAAAATGGCCATCCGGATTGGCTAACGATGCGCGTTACGCACCTAGCCACACGTCTATGTGATAATCGCCGCCTCGTTAGTTCACGTTGAATTTAGCCACCCCCCGGTGGCGTCTTTGAGCAGCACATGCTCTCCGCTCTCCACTCTCTCTCGAGAATGTGCCCGGAGTAGCCCATTTCCTGCCTTCTGTGTCCAGTTGTTGGCGTCCGGCGGGTTGGCGCTGGCAGCCGAGAGGCGGATGGACACGATGCGGGTGAGTCCCCTTTGACCCTGGCCCCGCGCGCCGCGCCGCTGGGCGTGGCCTAAAGCCCTTTGCGCAGATGCGGGCGTGCCTGTGGTTCAACGCCGCCGCCGTCCCCGTCAGCCTGGTGGGCGCGGCCTACCTGGTCTGGCTGCTGGCCGCCGTTAGTCCGGCCGTGAGCGTCTGCGGGCCGCTGTTGAGAGAAGACTACCGGGAAGCGTGGTACGACTGCCTCCGCGATCTGCGGCCGTTGAACGTGAGTTTGCCGGCTCCGCTCCGCTCATTTTTGGGGGAGCCGTCGTCGGTGGGGTCGGGCCGACGGCAGCCGGGTGTCGGCAGCCGTGTTGTACTGGCGTCACGGATGCAATACTTGTCCGCGTCTTCTCAGGTGGTGGTGGAAGGCCTACGCGGTCTTTTCCTGGTTCTGCTGGTCCTGCAGGCCGGCGTCTCCGTGGCGACCAGCATCTTGGCCAGCAGGGCCATCAAAACAATCCCGTGACGGCCAGATGTCCCCCGCCCTCCGCCGCCGGCCGGAATTACGCCAGAGTCTACTCGTCGCCAAAGTATCCCATTGTGACGGCGGGATGCCATTGGATTTGCCCATCTAGCGAGATAATCAGCTCTTTTTAAAAATATATATATGTATACACATGGTGGAAAATCATATCATTTGGCACCATATTTGCATGAAATTTGCATTGGACGCAGGGAGGTGAAATGGTTGTAATAAAGTGTACCAAAACCTTGCGGGCAGCCTGAGTCCGTCCGTCCGACCAACTCGGTCACAAGCATGATCGGACGGCTATCGTCGTCAACGGGATTGATTGAAAGAGTTCTTGAAGAAGGCGACCGACTCCGACCCAAATCTGCGGAGTAGCGTCGTGTCCGCCGCCGGCTGTTCGACGACGTTTTATTTTGTCGGCCACTCCACTTCGCACTTCCGGCGGCGAGCCGAGCAAGATGGCGACGCCCGATGAGCTGTTCGTGTGGGAAGGAGACTGGGGCCTGCCGTCCGTCAACAGCGACTGTTTGATGCTTCTGGTCGGTCACTTTTTCTTCCTCCTCGTCTAGCTTTTTTTGGCGGCGCTATCTTAGTTTAGTTTAACTTGTGCTCAAACGGAATAACGATAGCGAGCGCCAAACGAGTAGCCCTGACGTCATTATTGTGCGTCACAGAAAGGAACTTCACGCTAATCTACTATTATATCTTCTCTTTTGACAACGTTTTTTTTTAATTGAATAACATGCTAGCCCAAAAAAAGAAAAATCTTGTCTTTCCTCTGAATTTGAGTGTGGTAACTGTTAATTTGACTAGGTTATGTATGTTTAACGTCAGGACAGGTTGTTTACAGAATAACCGTGGTTCGTCCACCACCCTGAGTGACAGCTGATGTAAATCAGCTTGCTCCGCGGAAATGTTTGTGGTACATTGCGTCAATGTGTGGCGTGCTTTCTTTCGTCTGTCTGTCCGGGCAGGCGTACGCGCAGTTTTCTGGCGCTCCTCTCAAAGTTCACAAGGTGTGCAACCCGTGGAGATCTCCGGGAGGTGAGTTGCTTTCTCGCGACTGTGCCGGCAGGGGGCGCCTCCTCCTCCTCCGCCTCCTCCTCCTCCGCCTCCTCCTCCTCCTCCCCCTTCTCCTCCTCCTCCTCTTCCTCCTCACCTCTCCCCTTGGCCGTCAGGTTCCCTCCCGGCCATGAGGACCGCCGACAAGGAGGCTCTGTGTCGACCTTCCGACATCATCATCCACCTCCGAAAGCAGGCAAGCCACAGGCCGAACGAGCCTTCCTCAAATAGCGCCACGCATACCGATCGTCATTGGCACCAAAATTCCTGAAAGTTGGAGCCACCGTTGAGCCCCATGTACGTAGTAGTATGTTTCGACTGGCTCCATGAAAACCAAAAATGAGCATCGCACGGGCATTCATTGTCTTCAAACAAGGGATAAAGGGAACTTGAACCTTTTGTAGCGCCCTCATACTCAATACTATGATAAAAAAAGGAAAAAAAACTTATCTGAAGTCTAAGATATCTAGAATGCCCCAAAAGTAACTGGTCGTGACTGGAAATATACGGGAAGGCTGCACAATTTGACCAAAAGAAAAATGTACCCACCAAAATGAGGTTGCCTGGAATTCAACCCAAATCAATAAGAAGGCACCCAAAAAATGAGCCAAAATCAACAGGAAGTGACCCCAAATCAATAGGAAAAATGCCCTGTAAATAAATCTGGCCTAAAATAAACAGCAAGTGACTCTCACGAGTTTACCGAGTTGGGCGTCATGGCCAGCGGCGATAGACGTCCGGTCCCTGTTCAAAGGGATTGGACGTGGGGGGGGGCCAACTTATTTGTGTGGGCTAATGAGTTCAGCGGCGTGCGAGGCATTGACAAAGCGAGGCGTCAGCCAGCAAGCCAGCCAGGCAGACAGACGCTTGCTAAGATTTTCCTGCGCCCGCCACATGCTTCCATCTTGTGACCCACATTTTCCTCCCCCAAAGCACGTCGCTAGCTAGCCCTCCCTCTCTCCCTCCTTCCCTCGGCCGGCAGCTGGAAGGCATTAACCCGCTCTCTCGCTCGCTCGCTCGGACGTCAGTCGACTCGTCGGTCCTCCATTCGAGCGAGACCACTCGTGAGGGGCGTTAACGTGATGTCCACGTGAGCGACGACCGCTACTACTACGAACGAGCGTACCCAAAGCGCGCAAACTACTCTCGGGAGTCCGGTCATCTGACCCAAGATGGCCGCCAGCTACGCGCACCACCTTGAGATAAGGAGAACGGGTTCATTCGCCGTCATCCCTCCCGCGTCGATTGGATGGGACGTCTAAGCGCTGTTCACGGCATCTAAATAGTTGACATTCATCATTTAAAAAACAAAACAAAAAACATATTTTACAAATCAACTAGTTTTGACCCGATTGCATCGTCAACGTGAGCGGCCCCTACCAAGATGGCCGCTCCCAAGCCACAAAAAGCGCCTTTCCCGCTCGGGCATCGAATGAAACCGAGTGGTCTTTTTTGTGCAGAAGTACAACGCGGACTTTGACCTGTCGGCCGACGAGGCCGCCGACAGCCTGGCCTTCGTGGCCCTGGTGCAACAGAAGCTGACGCCGGCCGCGGTGGGGGTGCCGTCCGCCCGGGACGACGGGCGCGGCCCACGCGGGCTAATGCTCTTGGTGCTCTTCCCGCACGCTGCTGCTGCCGCCGCCGCCGCCGCCGGCAGATTTACGCTGAGTGGGTGGAGCCCAAGAACTTCGTGGAGGTGACCCGGCGCTGGTACGCCGAGCACAGCGGTTTCCCGCTCGGCCTCTTCCTGCCGGGCCGCATGCGGCGACGCCAGCTGGACAAACTGCGCCTGCTGCGGGGGGACGCCCACCTGGAGGCGTCCGAAGAGCTGGAGAAGGAGGTGGGCCAAAGCCGGCGTCAAGGGCTTTCTCTCTGAGCCCGGTGGCCCCGCCCGCCCGCCCGCCCGATCCTTTTGCGGCGCCCGTGGTCGCTTCCTCATTAGCATCCGATCCCACCCAATTGACCATTGCGCCTTTCAGTTGTACGGCGAGGCGATGGACTGCATGGACCTGCTGGCCCAACGACTGGGCAGACAAAAGTTCTTCTTTGGCGACTCGTGAGTGCCGGTGCGAGGAGGCGGCCGTGGCCGACCTTTGGCCTCGGCTGACCTCTGGCCTCGGCGCAGGCCCTCGTCGCTGGACGCCGTGGTGTTCGGCTGGCTGGCGCCCATCCTCAAGTGCAAGCTGCCCGGCGGCAAGCTGCAGCGCCACCTCAAGTCTTTGGAAAACCTTCACGCCTTCTGCTCCAACATTCTGCTCCTCTACTTTCCCCGTAAGCCGTCGCTCGCTCACTCGCTCGCCGACCGACCCACCCACCGTCCGGGCTTACGTTCGTTGTCGGCAGAAAACGGCGGGGCCGGAGACATCCGTCCCGCCGAGGCCGGCGAGCTGGCCCCCGAGCGGCGAGGCAAGCAGATCCTGTCGGCCCTGGCCGCGCTGGCCGCCATGTTGTCCTACGCCGCGCTCACCGGCATGCTGTCGGTCCGCCACGGGGGGACCCCGGAGCCACAGCGCCACCGCGACCACGAGGACGACGACAACGAAAACTGAAGTGGGCCCTTTCGAGTCCGCGTTTCCTCTCGTCTTCATTTTTCTAATCCAATCTCCTCATTAAAACCCAAAAAAATCAGGCCGCACACACGCACTTTGCATGTTTTGATTCCTTTTCCGTTCACGTCGCGGCATAACAAGCAACGGTAGGTGAAAGGCAAACGGAGTACCCGGAGAAAAGCCAACAATGCAATGCAATAGAGCCGGCCGAGTCAGGGGCCCTGGGTTTGCGGGTCTGGCCTCTGGTCTCTGGACTCCAGCTGCACGCGTGACGTCCACGCTCAGGAATGCGCTTTGCCTTAACGAGCCGTTGTGGGAGAGGTTCCCCCCGAAAAATACCGCCCCGTGGCGCCGTGGCCACGGCAACCGCAAATAAACACGGCCCCGGCACCCCTTCCCCTCTCCCTGCTCTCAACTTTGATTTGCTTGTGAGCAAGTGAGCAAGAGGACGTGGTGACGAGCCTTTTCGAGCCAGGTGACGTCACGGGCCCCGGTAACCCGGCTCGCGTGTGTTTTCTCGGCGGCGGCACGTGGTCACGCTCGCGCGCGCACATTGGAAGGCCCCGCCTGTTTTTGCCCTGTCAGCCCGCTTCTTGTCAGACACCGCTTGAGAAGATGAAGATGACAAGTTTGGTGCTGCTGTCCATCATTTGGCTTTTGGCGGTCGGATCGGCGCAGCAACTTCCGGAACAGCGAGGTAACTACGCACGCACGCACGCACGCACACACAAACACACACTATCGGGACTTTTCTCATTTGACATGGAGTACACGGCAACTTTGACGTAGGACCACGTGAAGTTCTAGGTAGGTGACCCCCGCTCACCTATAGGAACACTTGGTATGCTCCATTTGCGCTGCCCTCAAATCCTACGACCCCTTAAAAAACAAAAACAAAAATGAAGAGTGTGAGCGGTGGCATCAAGACGAACGGGAAAAGCTTTTTCATTCTCGAGCATTAACGGGGCATACCAACTGTTCCCGCAAAAAAGAGCAGACGACAATGGGGCATACCAACCGGGGGCAGTCATGTCTCCAGCCAGAGAGCCTTTTACCCAAGGAGACTTTTGGAACCTCCAAGCAGAAGCCACGGGGCTCGGCGCGTTATTCCACAGCGCTCCATGGCGCGTCCTCAACTCCGGCCGAAACATCTCCACTAAAGCCGTCCCGGAGGGCGTCCGGTCTAGTCTAGTTTTCCACCTCCGACACACCCCAATCCAAGAAGCGGGCGGCCTCGTTATGGGGCTCTCCGGAGAGCTTGCCCACGGCTCGAGGGAGCCGTGGGAAACGGACTGGATGACAGATGGGAGGACCACATTTGCTGACCTGACCTCCTGGCCTGACCCGACCTGACCCCTGTCCTCCACACTCCAACACGGATTCGTGGAGCCTACAAATGTCACAAGGGTATAGTTGAGTGGAAAAAAAAATGGAGGCGGTCCTTCTGTCCGTCCGTCCTCAGTCCTGGACCTGCTGAGTCTTCCGGACCGGGCGCGGGCCGGCCGCTTTTGGGCCGACTGGAGCGCGGCGGACGAGGTGTACGTGGCGGCCGCCATCCGCCTGCCGCCCAAGACGGGCGGCCTCCTGCTGGGCGTCTACGGGAAGCGCGACAACAAGAAGTACCTGGAGGTGGCCGTGGTGGCCAAGGTCAACAAAGGTGAGGCCATCCGTCCGTCTCCCTCCCGGTCCGTCTCCCGGCTTTGCCCCTTTCCGGGGCGCCCTCCTTTTCGTTGGCGTCCGCAGGGCGCCCCCGGCGTTGCCCTTTGGCCGAGCGCTTCCTCTTTGTGCCCTCCGCCCGGCAGTGTCGCTCCGCTTCTGGCGCCCGTCCGACGGTAAGACGGACACGGTCCAGTTGGCCAACGCCGACGTGCTGGACGGGCGCCGCCACTCGCTGCTCTTGCGTCTGGGCGACTTCCGGGGCCGCGGCATGAGGGCGGAGCTGTACGCCGACTGCCGCTCGGTCGACGCGGCCGAGGGGGCGCCGCGCCCGCCGCCTCTCCCCGCCGAGCCCGACGCCCTGGAGATCCGACACGGACAGAAGGCCTACGCACGCGCGCAGGTAGGTTGCGCTCACTTCCCGTCTTTTCCGGCTACTTCTTGTTGATTTCTCTCCATTGGCACATTGAGCCGTCCGTCACTTGTTGTCCAGAGTGGCTTCCCGTTTATTTGGGTCACTTTCCAGCTGATAACCTGGTGATTTTGTGTCGTTTTGGGGTTATTTCCGCGGGAAAGACCAGAAAGATATTTGGAGAGATTCCCAATATTGAATTGAATTCAATTTGTGCCGATCAGATGGTTTTTACAAGTGTTGTCAATTTGCAAAAAAACGCTGGCCCAGATGAAAAGTTTTTCTCTTTAGGGCGCCGTGGAGTCCCTGCGGGTGGCCTTCGGGGGCACCCTGGCTCAAGCCGGTGCCCTGGTGGACTGTGCCTTTCCACGGGACTCCACCCACAATTTAGGTGAGCGCCCCACCCTGCCCCACTTCTTCGGCGGGTCAAGTCACCCCTGCCCGCCTCTCTGTTCGCAGCGAGTGGCGAGCTGCACACCGTCTTGGGTGAGGGCGCCGTCCGAGCGGCCGTCCGTCTGATCGGTCGCCATCCGAACGGCCGTCCATCTGACCGGCCACTTTTTACTTTGGGCTAGCCGAGCACACCAAAGCGCTGATCGGTCAGATGGTCCTCTTCAATCAGATGCTGGGAGAACTGCGACAAGACGTCAAGGAGCAGGTGAGGGACACGGCCTCCGCGGCGGCAGACGCCCCGAGACCGACGGACCGGACGCCCGTCGCCGTCGACGACGGCTGATATTAAATGTTGAAATAACACGGCGATGAGCGACGTTGACGGCAAAAGTCCCGCTTTCCGGAAACGGCCCCCACGCGTCGCCGCGACCGCTCGGCACATGTGCGACGATGCGGCGCGCCGTCGCACCTGTGCCGTTTGTTCGCCAAAAAGCGTGGCCGTCTCGCTAGGGTCGACCTCGGCATCGCACCCGATCCGTGCACGTTGAAATCCACCCGTGACCGCCGGATCTTTCCGGTCCAAAGGGATTGGACGTCTATTGAGCGGGTGGCTAGAACGCGTGGGGAAAAGTGCCAACCTGTGTCTGCACCTGCAGGTGAAGGAGATGTCTCTGCTGAGGAACGCCATTTCCGAGTGTCAAGCGTGCGGTGAGAGTCCGCTGGCGAGCGAGCGAGCGAGCGCACGCCCGTCGGGGCCTTGACGCCCGCCCGCCCGCCCGCCCGCCTCCTAGGTTTCCAGGAGCCGCGCTTGGGCTGCTGGCCCAACCCCTGCCACCCGGGCGTGGCCTGCGCCGAGAGCCCGCAGTTTCCGGGATTCACCTGCGGGCCCTGCCCCCCCGGCACCCTGGGCAACGGGACGCGCTGCGACGACGTGGACGAGGTGGGAAGCGCCGCCCCGCCGTTCGCCGCTTTCCGCGGGAACCCCCGTTGAAAACGCCCGCCTCTCCGCAGTGCCAGGCGCGACCGTGCTTCCTGCCGTCGGCCTGCGTCAACACCCCGGGCGGCTTCCGATGCGACCCCTGCCCGGCCGGCCTGCGGGGGGCGCCCCTGGCCGGGACCGGCCTGCACTACGCCCAGACGCGCAAGCAGGTCACCCGGGTGAGCGAGCCAGCGGCAAGCGCTAAAATGGACGCCGACGCTGCGCTTTTTTTTCTTTTCTAGGAGTGCGTGGACGTGGACGAGTGCACGGAGCTTGCCAACGCGTGCGTCCAAAACTCGGTCTGCGTCAACACGCCGGTGAGATTCCGTGGCGGCGCCCAACTCGCACGCAGGCTTTTTTTTTCCGCCCCGCCCATAACCGGTACGGTTGCTCCGCCACGTGATTGGACGCAATTGCTCCCTCGCGCTCCCCATTGCGGCGGCACGTGTAGGGTGATCGGCCAGCCCGACCCGGGGAAGTACGCGGGCGGGCCATTTCTTAGCGCTCCTCGATACATGCCAACGTGGTACGCCTAGTCTGGAACGGAGAAGGAAAAAAAAAAGGCAAAGGCGAGTAGCCTCTTTGGGCCTTTTTGCGCTCGTCAGGGATCCTTCCACTGCGGCGCCTGCAAAGCCGGTTACCATGGCGACCAGAGCCTGGGCTGCCTCCCCCGCCGCTCCTGCGCCACCTTGACCTTCGACCCCTGCGACGCGCACGCAGACTGCGAGATGGAGAGGAGCGGCCTTCCCATCTGCACGGTGAGCGAGTCGGCCGGGCCGTGGCGGACCGGACCGGACCGGATGGGTTCGGACCGGAGCCGCGTCCCTCCCGGCCCCGCCTTGACGCCGGCGTGCGCAGTGCAAGGTGGGCTGGGCGGGGAACGGCAACACGTGCAGCGTGGACAGCGACCTGGACGGTTACCCCGACCGCCAGCTTCCCTGTCTGGACAACAACAAGCACTGCAGACAGGTACAGTTTCTCCTCTTGGTCTCCGTCCGTCCGTCCGTCCCTCCGTCCATCCGAACGAACGAGGCCTCCTTCGTCCCCCAGGACAACTGCGTGCGGACCCCCAACTCGGGTCAGGACGACGCCGACGGAGACGGCCTCGGCGACCAGTGCGACGACGACGCCGACGGAGACGGCATCAAGAACGTGGAGGTCCTAAAACAAATTCTGAATGTATATGCGAGAGCAACTCATTTAGCAACATGAAGCGGACACCTCATGTTGCTAAATGAGTTGCGGTATTGGCGCTAAAATGAAACATCGAGTAGTAGACTACGTGTACAACGTACTTCAAGAAGATTTTCTTTTTTGCGAAAGCCACTCTAAGATTGTTGATTTGAAGGAAGGCGGCCGTGCCACGCCACGCCAGGGTACGCAGCCGCTCGCTTGGCTAAAATAGCCGCCGCGCGCCTCCCTTACCAACGTCATCCACTGACAATGGCTTTACTCAACTTTCGGCATTTAAAACGTTTTCTGTTTGTTTGTTTTTTTGTTACAGGTAACGGCGAATACAGGGTCGGGGTCACCTTAACCCAGAGTCCTTCTCAAGCCAATGTTACGAGCCGATGGCGCCGTCGATGGCGCACGTACGGCCGTTTGGCGAATGCGGGCGGGGCTGACGAGTTCTCCACGGCGACAGGACAACTGCCGCCTGGTTCCCAACAAGGACCAGCAGAACTCGGACAACGACTCCTTCGGCGACGCCTGCGACAACTGCCCCAACGTACCCAATGGCGAGCAGAGCGACACGGACGGGAACGGGCGAGGAGACGCCTGCGACCTGGACATCGACGGAGACGGTAGCTGCCGAGCCCATTCCGTCCCGACGACCACCTCCCCGACGGACACTGACCCCGAGCGACCCCGCCAGGCATTCCCAACGTGCTGGACAATTGTCCCAAGGTGCCCAACCCCATGCAGACGGACCGAGATCGCGACGGCGTCGGGGACGCCTGCGACACTTGTCCCGAACTCAGCAACCCCACGCAAGTGAGGGCTCGCGCTTCGATTCCTTCGTCGCCGCGCCGCGTCCACTCAGGCCCCGTTTTTCTTTTCCAGACCGACATCGACGACGACTTGGTGGGAGACATCTGCGACACCAACCACGACACGTACGAACTCTTGCGTGGTTTGCCGCTTTGTCCGCCTTCTGTCCATTTGCGGCTGACTTCCTGTTCGGGGGGGGCCTTTAGGGGAGGGGCTCCCCTTTTCTTGAGTTTCCCAATCAGTGGGACTTTTCCACTTGACCTACCGTTGACACGGGGTCAAGCGCGACTGCTTTGGGGGCCATTTCTGGCTGGGGTCACGTTGGTTTACTCTGCTCCGAATTTGGCCGCGCCCTTTGAGTGGAGACGTGACGGGTCGGCGGCGGCTTTTCCCGACGTGACGGCGGCGGCGCGCTTGCCTTTCAGGGACGGCGACGGCCACCAGGACGACCGCGACAACTGCCCCCAGGTCCCCAACGCTTCTCAGCTGGACTCGGACAACGACGGCCTCGGGGACGACTGCGACCCGGACGACGACGAGGACGGCGTGCCCGACGTCGGCGACAACTGCAGACTGGTGGCCAATCCCCACCAGTGGGACCTGGACCGTAAGAGAACGGCCGAATCTCCGCCGCCCAACGCCGGCCGCACGCGCTGACGCGCACCGACGCGCTCCAACTGTCCCAAGTGAACGGCGTGGGCGACGCATGCGAGCGGGACTTTGACGCCGACGCCGTCTTGGACGAGGCGGACGCGTGCCCCGAGAGCGCCGAGGTGACGCTGACCGACTTCCGGTCCTACCAGACGGTGGTTTTGGACCCCGAGGGCGACGCCCAGATCGACCCCGACTGGGTGGTCCTCAACCAGGTGGGCAGACGCCACGCCGTGCCGCTCTTCCCGGTCGCGGCTCACCGTCCTACCTTTGGTCCGCAGGGGATGGAGATCGTCCAGACCGCCAACAGCGACCCGGGCCTCGCTGTAGGTAGGTGGTCCGGGGCGGGACGCCCCAGTGGGGACGGACGGCTCATGGTCGTCCCTTGGGCGCAGGCTACACCGCTTTCAACGGCGTGGACTTTGAGGGAACCTTCCACGTGAACACGGTGACGGACGACGACTACGCCGGCTTGGTCTTCTCCTACCAGGACTCGTCCAGTTTCTACACCGTCATGTGGAAACAAACGGCGCAAGTCTACTGGCAGACGCGGCCGTTCAGCGCCACCGCCAGCCCCGCCTTGCACCTGAAGGTCGGCCCGGCTTCGTGCTTCTTTCCCTTTTCCGGCGCCGCGTCGCCGCCTTCGCCGCTCTCGTGACTACTCTGCCGCGCCTCCTCCCTCCCTGGGCCGGCCGGCGCTCAGGTGGTGAAGTCGCGCACGGGTCCGGGCGAGTATTTGAGGAACGCGCTGTGGCACACGGGCGACACGGAGGGCGAGGCCAGGCTACTGTGGGAAGACCCCAGAAACGTGGGCTGGAAGGACAAGACCTCGTACCGCTGGCAGATCAGCCACCGCCCGCAGGCCGGATACATCCGGTCGGTCGCCGGCTCGCTCGCCCGTTCGCCCGTTCACCCCCGCCCGCCGAGCAAAGAGGCGCGCTGACGCCACGCGCTCCGCCGCAGGATCCGTCTGTTCGAGGGCTCCCGGGAGGTGGCCGACTCGGGCCCGGTGACGGACGGCACCTTGAAGGGGGGCCGGCTGGGCGTCCTCTGCTTCTCCCAGGAAAACATCATCTGGTCCAATCTGCGCTACCGCTGCAACGGTAAGCACGCGCCTCGCCCACCGTTAACCTGAGCGCTCCACTCACGCCGCCTCGCCGCTTTCAGACACGCTTCCCGAAGACTTCCTCACGCAAGGCCAGAAGGTGGTGATGCACGTCCAAGTGTGAGCGCGGGCAGGAGGCGGAGCGGCCGGAGGGACCACCCCCAGCAACTCCTTGGCCATCCTTTTTCCTAAAGCCCGTCCTTGGACACAGAATGGCAAACTGAAAGATGCCACACAAGACTATCCAACTTGTTAATATTGTCTTGTTTATTCAGAAAAAAAAGCAGTGGACGGAAAAGTCTTTGGGCAAGCAAGGGGGGCCAGGGGCCAGGGCCCAATCTGACCCTGACCCCAGGTGAGAAAGGAAGAACAGACAGAAGAATAAAAAAAAGTACAACATGACGCACGCTATTTAATGTTAGCAGCGGTGCCATATGACGAGGGCCGTGGGGCCAAGTCACTAAAGCGAAGACAGGTCGGCTAGGGGAAGGTGAGTCTGCAAGCCACGTGACGGAGAGCTCACCTGCGATTCGGCTTGAGGAAACGTGTCGAGGGCGCGGAGCGTCGGGGCGAATCTGAGCCAAGCTCGCGAGCGCTCGTTGGCACTGACCGGCAAAAAGAAGCCCAGGTCGTCCGTCTTCTTGCAAGCCCAGGATCCCCCCCCCCCAAAAAAAAATGGCCGTGGCAAAACATTTTCCCTTTCCACCTGCTCCATTGGGTTTCAATGGGAAAACATGATTCCAAATTCCACAGGGAGTGACCTGAACGGCCCTAAAATCAACAGGAAGTGAGCCCAAAATCCCACCCAAAAAACGAGGAAATCCCACATTTGTATCCATCAACCGTTTTGGGCTAAAAATGTACAGTTCCACATCCAACCAGCAGACGGCGATCCAAAACAACTCCCCGTGCCTATATGCGTATACATACCTATATTACATTGTTCCAAACTTTTGGAGGGCTTGGCATTGAGGGAGTGTATATAATCGAATGTTTACGTTCGGCTCGTTGCTAACGCCACTTTGTTCGCCCCTCCAAATGCGACATTGATAGGATAAAAGAGCAGCATTTTTGTTTTTATCTGGCAACCCAGAGCGGAAGAGAGCGTGCGCTTTAACAGTTGCACTCCCATTTTTGGCCTCCCGTCTTTCTTCGAACCCTACATTTCCTGTCGGAGCGTTTGGAAAATGTGTCTCGGGTTTTCCACGTGCCGTTTGAACGCTCGATTATTTGTGAAGGACTTTCTCTCTATTGTTTACTAACAAATGTAAATCCGAACGGCATCTGCGTTCCGTCATGGCGGGATCGCTGGGAACGCCTTTCTTTCCTCATCTCGTTCGATGAACATCTCTGCCGTGGCACGGGGACGAAAAGGCGTGCCGAGTCAACGGACGGAACCAACGGCGCTCGAGGCCGACGGGAGGGCTCTCGATTCTATTGGCGGCGACGGCCGGGTGGGCGCGGCCTAGAAACAGCAGGAGTCGGCGAGTCTCCAACATGGCGGCCGAGTAGAGCGCCTTCGGCTAGAGCTAGCGTCAGCACTTCTTTCGATTTCTTTCCATTTGCGCCCGTCAGCTTCAGGCCTAGCAACATGGAAATGGACATGAAGAAGAGGGTCCATTTGGAGCTGAAGGACAGAAGTCCCTCGGAGGTGCGTGAATCGTTCCCCCCTCCGTTCCCCCTTTCCCTTTTCCCCCACGGAACGTCGTCTCGCTTGTTTTTTGGCGTCGAGTGCGGCGCACGCCGACGTTCGTGCTCTTTATTCGGCCGCCGTCCTTGTCGTTCGCCTCGTTTCGTGCTCGTCGTCGTGGAAGCGTCGCCTTCCTTCGCGCCTTTCGCTCGCTCGACGGGACCTGTTTGAATCGCGTTTTGGCGCGAAAATCGCCCGCCCCGCCTTCCAGCTTGGGGGCTCGGTTCCCATGGTTACCGCCACCAGCTCCCTCCTCGCGTGGGGTCGCGGGTTTTCCGCGGCCGGCGTACGCGCACGCGCACGCGCACGAGCTCGTCGCTTGCCAGTGTCCACAGTGGTTCTCGTCGTATGCTAGGTGTGCGTGTTGGCTTTGGACACGTGTCGCTCGGGCGACGGCGAGGTGGAAGGCGTGACGGAGGAGTTCTCCGCTCTGGAGGTTCTGCGCATGGTCAACGTGGGCCTCAAGTCGCTGGCCAAACTGCCGCCTTTGCCCAAACTGCTCGAGGTGGGTGCGAGCCCGTCCATCCATCCGCACCGGCGGGGGGGTCGCCGCCACCGCCCGCCTCACGCGCCGCCGTCTTTTCCAGCTGGACTTGAGCGACAACGCCATCTGCGGCGGTTTGGAGGCGCTGGCCCAAAAGTGTCCCAACCTGACCCGCCTCAACATCAGCGGGAATAAGACGGTGGACGTGGCCGCCCTGGAGGCTCTGGTGAGTGAGGGCCGGCCGGCGGGCGGGCGGGCGTCGGACCGGGCGTCGGACCTCTCCCAGGCCCCTGACTCCTACCTCCCTCCGTCCGTCCATCCATCCATCCGCAGAAACCCCTCCAGAAGCTCAAGACTCTGGAGGTGTTCGGTCGGCAGGCCGGCGCGCGGGACGACCGCCGCCACGCCGTCTTCCGCCTCCTGCCTCAGGTCGCGTGCCTGGACGGCTTGAATCGGCGGGACGACCGGGCGCCGGACGATGACGATGATGACGACGACGACGACGGTGAGCCACCGCGTGGACAGGCTTGGGAGATGACCAATGTCACTTTGGGAATTTTGCCTCGCAGGTGAGGACGCCGGCCCCCGTGGCGACGACCGAGACGACAATGCCTCTGAGGAAGAGGACGATGATGATGATGAGGAGGAGGTGGGGCTGTCCTACCTGATGAAAGAGGGCATCCAGGTGAGTCTCGTTTCAAATCTTTGGGAAGAGTATAACGGAATGCCGCGTTGACCGGGCTCCCCGATAGTTACATGGCGTTGCCACCGGCACCCCGGCCCACCAGAATATACGGCACCTGCTCGAATTGGAATTTTGCCAACCTTTTGTCTCTAAAGTCAGGGCGGCCATGTCGGTAGGGGCGACATTCAAATCCGGTGCCGGGGCGGGAGCTTCTTTATCCGACCGCTGGACGAGCGCCAAGTCGGCGCCCACTTATCGGGGCTCGCGGCTCCGAGCGGAACGCGGTTGGCGCGGAGAGATCCCGCCGGGCTTTTAGCTGGCTCCATTTCATGGTGCGCAATTGGCCAAAAGCCTGAAAATGGACGGGATTTTTTGATTTTTCAAAAGAAGTGCACCCAAATTATGGTCGCCGGTGTACAGAAAGCCGACACGGCAAAAGTGGCGCTCGTTGGCGCCTTCCGCCAAAAGAAAACCGCCCTGACCCAAAGTGAAAGGAAAGTCTGGTAAAATCACCCACTCGTTCCCAGGACGACGACGAAGACGACGGCGACTACGTGGAGGAAGACGAGGAGGAAGAGGAGGAGGAAGACGGAGGTGAGCTCGAGCGACGCGGCCCGGACGGGGGTCAAAGGTTAAACGCCGCCGCGGCTGGCGTTCTAGACGAGGAGGCGGTCCGGGGTGACAAGAGGAAGCGAGACGACGACAACGACGAAGACGACGAAGAAGAAGACGACCAATAGGGGAGATGGGCCGCGGCCGCTCTTGGCCAACGGCCAGCGCGGTCGCTCGGCCGCTTCCGGTGTGGCGTGTAAATAGTTTTTGTTTTTTTTCTTAAACTGCTCCTTCCTGGCATCATTTTGTGATTGCGTGAGCTGCATATTTTTCATTAAAAAGGCCACGAGCTTTCAGAACGCCTTCCTTTCCACGTTTGGTCTGCGATTGGACGCCATCCCGCCACAGCCGAAGAGACGCCTCGAGGCCTTCTTTCAATCCAGCCGGATTTCTTTTATTACGGCGTGACCGAAAGATGGCCGACAAAGGCGGGTCCGTCCGACGAGCCGGCCTCGGGCGGGACAATGGGGCGCTCCCCGCCGTCTCCGCGGCAGAGTTCCCGGAGCCGCTCCGCCTCGTTCAGAAGCCGGCCGGCCCTCTCCAGGGCCTCCAGCGCCTCCCTCAGGAGCCGCGAGGCTTCCTCTCTCATTTCCTCCGCCGTCCGCGTCCCTTCGGCCGGGTCCCGCGCCGTCGCCTCCGCCAGCAGCCGGCGGGCTCGGGCCGCCTCCGGGCCCAGCAGGCTTCGGAGGCGGCCCTCGGACGAGGAGGCCCGGCTCCGAATCTCGTCGGCGGAGGCGTCGCCCCGCTTCTCGTCGCTCCAGATCTCGCCGGCGGAGGCGCGCCGTTTTTCCAGGGATTTCCCGGATTCCGCCGCCGCCGCCGCCCTGGCCTCGCGCGGCAGGCTCCGGCACTTTCCGGGAGCCGGGTCGGAGAGCGCGCCGTCCGAGGCGGGCGGGCTTTCTCCCCCGTCCTCGCTGGCCGGCTCCTCCGTCTCTTCCGTTAGATCCGGTGTCGCCGTCCCCTCCGACCAGGAGGCCTGGGAAGGAGGAGGCGGGAGGACCTCAGAGGCCAGCGGCCGGCGAAGCGCGCCGGCCTTACGGGAGAAGCGGACGTACCGCGGCCAGAAGGTGAGCCCGACTGGGCGGGCGGCGGCCGTGACGGAGCCGGGCTCGCTCTCTCGTGGGGTGATGCAGCCGGGCCTCCTCCGCCGTCACCTGCAATGCAAAAAAACGGGGCTACTTCCTCTTAGCGCTCTCGGGAGGTGTGGGCGCCGGTGGCTTCGCTGTTTGCACCGATACCCACAACGCCAAGGTACACGGTGGATTGGTCGCCCGGAAGGTAAGTGATAATTACCATTGAAATTGTTGCTCAAATTCCCTAAATACAAACTGCGTATTACTATTTAGTCATACTTAATGCCCTAGTAATTGTTAGGCTCAAGAAAAGCTCCAAATTTGCCGGACTTTTATTGTTTTTTGTTGGAGAACTTGCTAAGACCCTGACTGACAGACGTCGCTTCTTAAAGGGACAACGCATGTACATACAAACTCTTGTACACTCACACGTGGGCTCAGTGAAACGGCTCATGGCCATTGTTGCCTTTGATTGATGTTTAGACTGTGTTGTTTTACCTTGTTTTGTCGCCTGTCTTTTGGTCACCCGTTGTCGCGGTCGGGGCGACCAAAAGACCGGCGACCAATCGACCGCACACGCAACGCCAATCCCCTACTCACGTCGCGTTTTGGGACAAACCCCAACAACCCTCGCTCGGCTGTAATGACGCCGCTTAACCCGTTGAGATTGAAAGACGTCAGACTCGATTGACGGACGGTGGCAATGCGCCAAAAGAGCTTTTGGTGGCCTCGCCCACTCCATTCCATTTGATAGCAAGTTTGGCCAGGCAGGCCCACGAGTGCTCCGTTTCGTTCTGGCTCGAGCGCTAAGCCGGCGCTAGCCCAACTGCCATCGGTGCAATGGCAGTATTAGAAGATAGAGGGAGGACTCGCCGCCGCTACCTGGTCAAGGACTTTGTTCTTGGCCCGGGCGATGGCGCCGTTGAGTACGTTGATCCACGACTCTTTGTCCTCGGGGCTCACGGCCAGGAACAGAACGTCGACGCCCTGAAAGGCCCGCGGGCGTCAACGTCGGCGGCGCCGGCCGGCGAGAGTCGCACGCGCGTACCGTTTCGTGCGTGGCGGGGCACCGCTGCAGCGCAAACTTGCTGCGGTCCTTTTTGCCGCGACTTTTCCTTTTGGGGTTCTTGACGTCGTCGCAGCCGCGGAAGTGGCTCAGGTCCAGAACCTCGCCGGCTCCGTGCCCCTGCGGCCAAGGGGCCCGGTGAGCCGCTCGTCAGCGGTGGTGCCGGGCTGGGGAAACTTTGCCCACTAACCTCCTTCTCGCAGAGCATCAGCTGTTCTTCTTTGAGGACCACGAAGCGGCTCCTCCAGATCTCCCGGAACACCCCCTTGCCGCAGAACCTCCGCAGCCAGCCCGCCTTGTCGGCTCCGTCCGCCAACTCCGGCTCCTGAAAGGTGAGGGACGCTCAGCCCGCCACCCGAGGGAACGATAGCCGTCGCGACCGTGGCGTCCCGGGAAGTGGAAGGGGGCGGACGTATTCTTTGGCTTTGGCGCGCCCGACGGCCCGACATTTCTTTCCCCGCCGGTTTGACGTCAGTTGGAGACGAAACGACGACGGCTTTATTTCTCGATGGATTTGACGTCAGCTCAAAACGAAACGAGGGCCCGCTTCCCGTTTTTCTCCACCGACCGCAAAAGGGGAAACGGCAGGCCCCGAGTTTCCCCTTTTTCGCGGACGTGCCAAAACCAACGTTGGGCGTAGCCTCGTTTTCTCAAAGGTTCACACCCAACTTGGACGTAGATCGATCGATGGGTCGCTCTGAATTTCAACCCCCTTTTTTTGTACCGGAAGGGCGACTGGACAGTGGGCATGACCAGCGTTCCTCTTTTTACCGGCCCAGGACGAAACGAGAACCCCCCCCTAAGAGATACTTGGGCGACGGGTTGGCTTCGAGGATGCCATATGGGCAGTAATGGCGGTACGGGCACGGCGCCACGCGAGGATTTCCGATGGATCCTCGGGGGCCGGCGGCTTGTCATTTTTCAACTGGGAAAGTTCCCGAGCAGAGTTTCATTTTGACAGGCGGAAGGAAGCGTCCAAATAACGTCTCCTTTCCGAGGAGGCCTTTTGCCAGTCCGACTTTGCTCTTTGCCTCCCTCCCTCCTACCTGCCGCGTGCGTTGGTGTCCTCACCTGGCCAGCCTCGCCTGTTTTGTTCTTCTTCATTGTTGTCTTGCAGTTTCCTGGCGTCCGTCAGAAGGCCTCCATTCTTGGAGGGGAAGGGACGGAGCCTCCGCCGGCCGCCGCCGCCGCCGCCGCGCGTCTCGTGAGCCGCGGCTGAGCCGAGCTGAGCCGAGTTGAGTTGAGCGAGTGTCCGGTTACTGTCTGTCGGGGTGGCCTCCCCGCCTCTTCCCTTTCCCGGCCGTTGGCTCGCTCGCTCGTTCGCTCGCTTACTTGCTCATCTTGAATCGGCCCCCTGCTGGCTGAGCTCGGCAACTCCGCGGCGCCCCCTGCTGGACTCTGTTCGGAACTCGCTCACTCAACCCTAACCGAGCCAGTTGCAATTGTGGCGGAGTTGCTCTCCCTCCCTCCCTCCGGCCGCCTGGCGCTTTGTCACTCAAACTTTTTGTGTTGAATTACGAGTTTCTACGGGCACCTCACGAATCCCATGTCGGGCCTTCATGTGGAATGTTTACACGCAGCAGAAACCCAGCAAAAAGCTTCTTACTCTTCTAACATCTTTAATAGGGGTTTACTAGTGTGGACAAGGGGGTTAAGGCTAGCTAGCCCTTCTAGGTCCCCCAGCCCTCCTCTTTGGCCTTAGCACGGGTCCCGATCGGGGATGCCGACCAGTCGCGCGCTTTCCGTCCACAGCCTGCGGGCCGTCCGATCGTCCCGGCCCTCGGGCGCCGCCTCCTTCACGGCGCAGTCGCTGAAAGGAGAAGGAAGGACTTAGGGTTATCCGGGTGGGGCCGGGAAGGATCCCCTGCAAATCCAGTCGTCCGTGAGGCCCCCCCCCCCCTCCACCATTCCACCTGAAGTAGCAGCCCGAAAGCTCCTCCAGTCCGGGCGTGACGGCGCAGTACAGGCTGGTCTGGCTGCCCTGCCGCGGCGTCTTCATCAGCAGCCGCGCCGGCAGCCGCAGCAGCGCCCCGCAAAGGGGGAAGCGGCTTTCCACGTGGCGGCCCAGCTCGGTCCGGATGACGCCGGGGTGCACGCAGAAGGAGCTCACGTCCGTGCCTGAGCGGACCGCGGCCCGGTGAGCAAAGAGGGGCCCGTGGGACCCGTGGGACCCGTGGGACCCGTGGGGCGGCCCCGCCACGCCCCGCCCTGCCCCATCAGCTCACCCCACCTCGGAGGCGGCGCGCCAGCTCTCGGCCGAAGAGCACGTTGGCCAGCTTGCTCTGCCGGTAGCTCTGCAGCGGCCCGTACGGTCGAGAGGCGAAGAAGAGATCGGAAAAATCGATGTGACCTGGACGCAGAGGGCAGGCGAGACGTGGGAGGCCGCGCTTTCGCACCGGGACGGCCGGCGGTCGGGTAGGCACCTACCTCCCCGGTGGGCCACGGACGCCACGGTGACCACGCGGCTGGGGGCGGAGCTCTTCAGTTTAGGGAGCAGCAGGTTGGTCAGAAGGAAGTGAGACAGATGATTGACGGCGAACTGAGTCTCGTAGCCGTCCTCCGTCAGCCGTTTGGGGCACATCATCACGCCTGCCACACGCGACGCCCCGGCGTTTGGACACGGGCCACTTTGGACCGACGAGCGATTTGGCCGGCCCGTACCGGCGTTGTTGATCAGGAGGTCCAGCCTGTCCTCGCTGTCCAGGAAGTCTTTGGCGAACTGTCTGACGGAGTAGAGCGACGCCAGGTCCAGGTGTCGGGTCACCACGTTCCCGTTGCCCGTGGACGCCCGGATCTCCTCCGCCGCCCGCCCGGCCCGGCTCATGTCTCTGCACGCCATCACCACGCGGGCACCTAAATGGGAAGCGCTCGGTTTTTCTGCCCGAAAATGCGCCAGGCGAGACCCCCGATCGATAGACGGCGACCCGGAAGTACGGAAGACGTCCCGGGTACGCCGGAGGAACGTCGGACATGTTGGGAACTGCAATTTAAACTTCATTTGATGAGGCAATCTTTCAGTTCAAAAGCTCCACAAAGGAGGGTTTTTTATTGCGGATGGGTTAGCATTAACGGCTCTGAGCGCGAGTATTAGCAGGCCTAATGAGCTCGGCTGACCCCGGGGCGCGACCTCGGCGCGTGACCTCGGCGCTCGCTCACCGCGCCTGGCCAGCTCTCTGCAGGTCTCCTTGCCGATGCCCGTGTTGGCGCCCGTCACCAAGACCGTCTTGCCGTCCTGCCGCCGGGCGCTGCGGCACACGCCGCCGGCGATCCACTTGCGCAAGGCCGCCACGCCTGCGCACACCCACGCGCGTGAGAAGAGGAATTAGAGTTGATGTTCGGGGGTCGGTCGTATCAAAATAAAAGGCGGGCCGGCTCTCACAGATGAGCAGGAGGGCTCCCAAAGCGGCGCCCCCGCGGAGCAAGGCGCCCCCCCGCCCGTCCTCCGGCGACAGGACCGAGAAAGCGGCCCCGGGCGGCGACATGGCTGGCCGAGGACCGTGGAGTTTGGTTCCGCCGGGAAGAAGGGGCGGGCCCGGCGGGATCAAATCCGATTAGGATTAAAAGGCACGCCACCGGACCAACGGGCTGGCACTTCCCCGTCAAAGAGGACGAAAGGTGGCAAAAACTCAGAACCTCTACTACTTACAAAATCAGTCGCTTGCAGAAGTGGTTTCCCAACCTGCAGCTTGACGCCGAGGAGCCCTATTTTGGCCTCATTTGTAAAGCCTTTAAAAATGATAAAATCATACCCATTTTGCATGAGATACGTAATGTTATTTAGATGCGGTGGCAGCATGGCGCCGATTAGCACCCCGTTGTGTTTGAGACAGACGCAATGAATTTCACGATCAACACGACAAAGAAATAAAACAGAATCGAAAACTGACGGCACTCAATATTTATTCAAGAAATGTCATCGAAGCCTTGCTTTCTTTTTTTGTCCTGACGGTGGCGCTTCCGAGAAGTGACACAACTGATCGTCCACACGGAGGCGCGAATCCATCGGAAGTCCCGCCCACGAGTTTCCGTTTAGTCGGCGAGCCGAAGCGCGTCGCCAGCTAGCCAGTCAGCTAGCCAGCCCGTCGTTATCTCCGACGGCGGTGGCTTTCGGCGGTTCCTTCCGCGGTGCGTGCGGCCTCGCCTTCACGTGGAGGTAAGAAATCTCACTCGCTCGGGCTCGGTTCGGCTAGGTCAGGCGTGGCCCGGTGCACGGACGGACGCGTGCGACGCTGCTCGCTCTTTCACTCACTTCGACGCAGCACAATTAGCCAGCTAGTTAGCTAGCTGGCCAGCTCAGTGCCAACGAGCTAGGCTAGACTAACCGAAGCGACCCCCGCCCCGCCGGAGCCTCTTTGTTTTGTTTTTTAAGCTAGCTCACTTGGCGGGCGTCTTTTGAGCCGTCGCGAGCTCACGGCGAAGAAGAAAGACCAGCTCGCCTACGAGCGGCGCCCCTCGGCGGCCACCGCCACGCATTGCTGTCGCCAAACTAAGCCAACTGCACTACTTTTGACATTTGTCGCGATATTTTCACCTCAATATCAACAGCCCAAATTAACAACACTGTAGCAGAGCGATTTAGCGTCACATCCCGATGCTCTTTTCAGTGCAAGATGGACGCCCAGCTGTTTATGGAGTGCGAGGAGGAAGAACTGGAACCCTGGCAACAGGTGGACGACGGCGTGGACGAAGACGACGAGGACGCCAAGGAGCCGGGTAACGAGCGCCGCCCGGTTGTTCGCTTCTGGCATCGCCCCCTTTTGAACTCCCTGCTCCTCCCCAGCTACCCCCGATGTGGCGTTTGCGATGCCCTCTCGTGCCGGCCAGCTGCGGTCTCAGGCCCCGCCCCTCGACCCGACGCAGACCGGGGGTGCGACGCGCCTCTTCGCCGTTCAGGTGCTCAGCGTCGCGTCCGGCCTCGGCGTTTCGGTCGCCGGGCCCCCTCGGCTGAAAAGGGGGCGTTTTTTTTTTTTCAGGCGTTCCCAGCGGTCGCGGCCGGACCCTCGCCCTTCGCCGACCCGCCGTGGCCGACAGGTCCGGTCGCCCGAGCGGGGCCAGAAGGGAACGTCGGACGGGCGCCGACCGCCTTTTCCCGTCCTTCCGCAGCGCCGACACAGGGCGAGTCCTTGCTCAAAGGCGGCACCCTCCCGGGAGGTCTCCCCGTGCTAAAGCGCCACGTCGTGCCGGAGCGCCCAGGTCAGTGGACGCGCCCCCCAATTGGCCTCTCATCTAGTTGTAGCGCGACAGTCGGGAGCTAGCTTTGCCAGCGTCGGCGACGAGATGACGCGGCATCGGTTTTGGGAAAATATCGCGCTACCTGTATTCTGCGGCTGCGTGCGCGCGTCGCTAGAAAAGAGAGAAATAAGCCCACCGTGGCCTGATTTTTCGAGGCGAGGCATGGACACGAACCAAGGGCCCCCAGCCACGTGAAACTCAAATCTCTTTTGGTGCCAAAAACCAGAAGCATTTTGTCGCTAGTCATCCGATCCGTTCCAAGCGGGAGCCAATAGACGGACGCTTATTTGCCACCACCCTCCCCCTCCAAACGGCTTGGACGTCGGTGTCGGCCCACGTCTTGGAGAAAACCCAAACGACGGAGCTCATCGCGCCATCCACATTTGGCGACGACGCCAGGAAGCGTGCTTTGATTTGGCTACGGACTTACGGCGGTGAACGATACGCCGGCCGTCTCGTGGCCCTTCTATGGCTTAGGAGAGACAGTGACTCTGGGCGTCGACCGAGGCGTCCGCCCACCGGATGGAAAAATGGCCCGAGTCGAAGGCGGGGTGGCCAGGCGGCAGAGATTGCCAAAAGTAGCTCCACATGGAGCGTGCGGCAGACGACCCCGGGGAAATGTCTTCGTGGGCCGAGGAGAGTGAACCGGACGACCCCACCCCCAACGCCACGGGATGAGCGGTAGCTAGCGGTAAGTCCCAGCCTCTTTTCTCGCCTCGCCGCTCTATTGTTTCGTTCGTATTGACGGAAAGTTCTCTTGTAATATGGATGCTAAATGTTTAGTGGCGTTTTGCGCCGCCAGATTCTTTTCTTTCCGGAGTCGGCCGAGCATTCCCGCTGAAATGTTGTTTTGGTGCCGCAGGGACGAGGAGTCGAACTCGGGGCGCTTCTCCCGCTTTTCACCTCGCCGGTGCCGCCGGCCAGCCCGGACGACGACTGCAAGCGGGACGCCGTCGCCTCGCCGCCCTTTGCCGTCGACGTGATGTCCAGGGAGCGTTTGGGGCTCCTCTTCTCCGACGTCTGCCCGAGGGGCACGGAAAAGGCCGGCGGGGGCCGTCTCCCGCGAAGCCCCTCGCGGACCGCGCGCGTCCTCGACGCCCGCCTGGCCCGTTCTTGGCCCAAGAGGGACTTGCCGGCCGGGGCCCCGACTCTTTGCCTTCTGGACTCCGGCGACGGCAACGCGCTCGCGGACCTGGGGATTTTTGGAGCGCCCTAACCCAAGCGGACATCGTCGGCCCCGCGCCGCCTTCTAGACATGGCCGCCACCAAGGCCCACGTTCTCCGTTGGGCGGAGCGCCCGGAAGAGGAATCCGACCGATGCCTCGGAAGTGCAGAGCCTCCCACGTGGTGCTCAGTGTCATCGTGGACAGGAACTGTTTTGCCCAGTGGCACGTGGAAAGAGAACGTAAACAAAGGCCCCTCCTCTCAGCCCGGGTTCTCGGGAAGAACCCAAACAAGCGGCCCTTTCCCAGGAGGGCGTCTCGGACGCGTCCCCTCGCAGAAGCCGGCCTCACGCCCCCCTACCTCTCCGCTCGAGGTGTCTGGAAAAGGACGGACGTCGTTGCAAGAATGTCTGGCTTGGCGTTTTTTTTTTGTACACGCGCCAGAACGCACAAAGGAATAAATGGTGTCTTTGTTCAATTCCAATTGAAGGATTCTTGTCTTATTTTTGGGCCCGACAAAGTGGATTTGTTTTTGTTTGCACCGAGAGGAAGTTGGCGTGCTACCCCGGAGGTAAAAGTCTTAAAAAGTGGCCAAATGACCTCAAAAGAGACGACGTGGCAGAACTTTTTGGCCCTGGCGCTCCGTCCAAATGAGATTCCGCCCTGGCAGATGTCCGATCCCGTTGAAGCGGGAGGGCCGACGGCGGCCGGGACCTTTGTTCCCTCGCACTTGACACGGGTGGGACATCTTTTAACGTCAACGGCGGCAGACGCGTTGACCACTGACGCGCTCGATCGGTACGCGCGGAAAGATTTGAAGTTGCTTTTCAAATCCGGCGAGCGCAAAGTGGCATTTTATCTTGGCCCGTGGTGTCCACTCTGGTTAAAAAGCAAACGGCCTGCCGGCAGGTCCCGACGTTCGTCTCCGCCCTGGCCCCGGCCCCGACGTACGGCTCCGCCCCGGTCCCGACGCCCCGCCCAGCAAGGTGGTCCTCAGCGTGGACGAGTTCTACTACGGGACGGCGGGCGAGGAGCAGGCGGCCAGGAGGAAGTATCACGTGGCGCGCAAAAGCGCCGCCTTCAGCTGCAACATCTGCCGGCGTGCCGTGGGCGACAACCTCAGGTGAGTTCTGGGTTGGAGGCCGAGGCCGGCCGGCCGGCTCCGGACCAAAGCGCCGCCGTCTCCGGACCAAAGCGCCTCCGTCTCCGGACCAAAGCGGCGGCGTCTCTTTGGCAGGCTGGCGCAGCACACGCTGCAGCACTCGCCGCTGGTCCGGGGCGGGGAGGAGCGGCAGATGTGCGCTTTCTGCTTCCGCCACTTTTCGGGCGCCGCTCAGCTTCAGGGCCACCGCGAGCGGGTGCACGGCGCCGCCCCCTCCTCCTGTGAGTGCCCGACCGAAACGCTCGCCTTGAATGACGCCGGCTGAGTGGCGCCGCCGTCCGTCTCGGCAGGCACGTGTCGCATCTGCGAGTGGGCCTTTGACAGCGAGTCGGCCTTCCTCGGCCACATGAAGACCAATCACAAGCCGGGAGAGATGCCCTACGTCTGCCAGGTAGGTGGGCCTCCTCCCAGGTGCTGGGTGGGTTCCGGAATGCCGTTGGTGGTGGGCCGCCCCCCCCGTCCTCCGTCATTCATCAATGTATTTTTTGCACGGCGTCCTCAGGTGTGCCTCTACCGCTCGTCCTTCTACTCGGACGTCCTGAGGCATTTCGCCAGCTGCCACAAAGATTCGCGCTACCTCCTCTGCGTCTTCTGCCTGAAGGTCAGCCGCGACGTGACCCGCTACCAGAAGCACGTCCTACGCCACAAGGTACGAGCGGGCTAGCTGGCGAAGAGAGCGCGCCGAGCGTGGCCTGCATTTCTTTGATGGGATTGGGCTCTTTTCCATGGCAAAGGGCAAAAACGCCCAAAAAGGACGCTCAAATTGGACGCAAACATCAACGGGAAGTGGCCTCCGCTGACCCCAAAATGCCATCAAATCAATACAAAGCCATATGTAGCCACGGAAAGAGCCACATATGGCTCCCGAGCCATAGGTTCCCTACCCTTTGGATGATTTCCCGGTCCATGACCTTGTGTTGATCTTTTCTTTGGGTGGTCCAGCAGCGGGTGACTTTTTTTGGTTTGTTTGTTTTCCTCCCTTCCACTTGTGACGTGCAGGCGGGCGGAGGATTCCACTGCAACCGCTGTCGCCTGCAGTTCGCCTTCCCGGCCGACAAGAAGCGCCACAAGCTGGAGCGCCACCGCAGCGTCCGCCGGCCCGCTAAGCTGGAGGGGCTCCCCCTGGGGTCCAAGGTCAGTCGCCCGCCGTTGCCGCCACTCCGTCCCCGATTTGTCCCAACGATGGCGCGCGCAGGTGACGGTCCGCGTGTACGGCAAGAGGCGTGGGCCGGGGCCGCCTCCCGCGGCGGCCGGGACGGGCGGCGGCGACGCGCGGCTCTTGCGCGACCCCTCCTGCCTGGTCCGAGCCAACAAGATCAAGGCCCAGCGGCGGGACCCCTCTCCGCCGGCCAAGGCGTCGCGCTCGGCTTGGCTCAACCCCGGCAGGTGAGAGGCTTCCCGTCCGGTCTAGACCGACCGGTCCACTTTGAAAAGACCTAGGCTTACAAGTTGAGACCGAGAGCGGGATCGAGCCCCGCTGTCCCCCTCCCGGTACCAAATGTAAACTCTCTGGCCCGCCAGCCTGTCGTGTTTGGAATGCGGCGGCGACGTGTCGGACATTGTGGCGCACTACCCCACGCACGCGCGCTGCCTGCTGTGCGCTTTCGCCAGCTGCTGCTCCCGCGCCTACGCCGCCCACATGATCCGGTAAGCGAGACCGCCGTCCCCGCCCGCCGGCCGGCCCTCCGTCCTGACGCGCTCCCGTCGCAGCCACCACGTGCCGCGCGACGAGGACGGAGGCTTTCCACGACGACGATGGCGTCGCCGCCCGCCCCCCTGGTGAGGAGAGAGCCGTGGGTCGATGGGTGGAGGAGAAACGGCCGCCGAGCGCCTTCCCTTGCCTTTCAGTCCCTTCTCGCTGGCGTGTTCGGACTGCGACTTCGCGTCGGCCTCCGGCGACGAGATGGCCGCCCACCTGGCGCTCCGCCCCCGGCACGCCGCCGCCGTCTGCCGCTCCAGAGGTGAGCGCCGCTCGCGCCCGTTGTGTTGCCTCCTTGCGTGAGAATGTGCGGGCTAAGAAAAAAAATAATCTTAATAGTTATACTAGTTAGAAAAAGGACACGCGAGAATGTTTTTTTCCCGTTTTATCGTTTTTTTGAAAAAGCACAAAAGCATACTCAACTATCAGGCGAATCAATAAGAATTTGAGGTGAATTTTCTAGCTTGGGTCTCCAACTGCCAGTCAGAGTCTAGTTTTTCACAGTTTTCCACGTCCAACATAGCGACCAAATTCAATGAGCGCTTGCTGGCGACTCAATCATTGGATTCAGGTGCGCGCCGGATGGGGGAGGGGAGGTAGCTTTCCGAGATGGGACGGGACGCAACGCGCCGGCCGGCCGGACGGAGCACGCCGGCTCGCTCGCCCCTCAACCAGAGACTTTGGGCCGAAAAGAGCTTCTGGACGGCAACAATTTCAAACCTTTTTATTTATTTATTTCAATCCAAAAATGTATTGACAAGAAATGATCCCGTAAAATAGCTCCATTGACGTACATGCCATAAAATAAACAAAAGAACTACTTTGTTTTCAAATGTCATTGCTCAGCCGTCGCCTCCGGCGAGTTTGGCCCAAAGCCCATTTGAAAGAATACAGTCACGGTACGTCTACATACGAACGAGCCTAATTGGTTCCGGGACTGAGCTCATATGATACTAGTGTCCTGCAAGTGCAATCAGTGGATTGCTGTCAGCTGCTTCTCTTGCAGGCCAACCCCCGCCGGTTCAACTCTGCCAGTGGGCTCGGTCGATGGCGGATAGCTTGAGCGAAAAGCCGCCCCCACCCACTGCGACCCAACCCCCGTTGATTGAACTTTGTCAGCTATGTCTTTGCTGAATGGCTTGGAAAACACAAAGCAGCTAATTTAAGACTTTTTTGTTGTTGACCTATTTCGAACATGGGTCATCAAAGTGCAGACTTTTGACCATTGAAGAGCGAGCGAGCGAGCGCCTTAAACAAATTGAACCATTGGACATATGAAGGAAGACATAGCATCCCATAAAACTAGGCATTTATTTAACAGGGCTGGGCAAACAAAAAAAAGGCCAAAAGTGAGTGCTTTGGTTTCAACTTCTAAAGAGGAAACTTTCTGCAATACTAGTGTCCTACGAGTGCAATCAGTGGATTGCTGTCAGGTGCTTCTCTTGCCCAACCCCCGCTGGTTCAACTTTGCCAGCTCGTTCGGTGCTGGATGACTTGAACCAACAGCTACTCGCTCCCCCCCCACCCACCCACCCACGTTGGCCCAACCCCCGTTGATTCAACTTGGTCACCTATGTATGTGGCGGATGGCTTTGCAAAGCCTGGTATAAACTGTCAAAAGCCAGTTCAATACATTTTTTAAAACTTATTTCAAACATGGCCATCAAAGCGTGAACTTTTGACCATTGAAGAGCGAGTGAGCGCCTCAAAGAAATTGAAGCATTGGACATATGAAGAAAGACATAGCATCCCATAAAACTAGGCATTTATTTAACAGGGCTGGGCAGACTAAAAAAGGCCCAAAGTGAGTGCTTTGGTTTGAACCTGGACAGAGCAAAGCTTTCCACAATACTAGTGTCGTACGAGTGCAATCAGTGAATTGGCGTCAGATGCTGCTTGTTTGGGCCCAACCCCCGTCGCTTCAACTGGGTCTGTGTCTGTGTCTGTCTGTGCTGGATGGCTGGGAACAAAAGCTGCCGCCAGCCACAGTGGCCCAACCCCCGTCCGGCCGTCCGGCCATTCAACTTTGTCACCTATGTCTGTGCCGGATGGCTTTGCAAAGCCACCCCTGCCTGCCTGCCTGCCTGCCTGGTGTAAAGTGTCAAGAGCCAGTCCAACCAAGACTTTTTCTGGACCTATTGAAAACGTTGGCCATCAAAGCGCAGACTTTTGACCCATTTAAGAGCACCTTTGTTGAATGATATTTCACCCATTTCATTCTACGCAGCGGTGTATGATGACAATAAAGGCTTTTGATTTGATATACAGAGGTGCCTCTACGTACGAGCTTAATTGGTTCCAGGACGGAGCTCGTATGTCCATCTTGTCGTCACTCGAACGAACGTTTCCCATTGAAATGAACTCAAAACAACTGAACAAAAACACGATATCGTCCATGACAACGAGCAAGCTCTGTGACACGTACCCCACTCTCATATTTTTCAATTATTTCGCGCTTCATGTTGATTGTCAATATTCGCCTTTTCTTTGTACCACTCTTCATTCCCCTGGTTTGCTTTGGATCCATTGTTGTTCACTTTGCATTATGCATTGACTAACGGGGGGGAAAATGCAAGCTTCGCCCGGTGCTGCTAGATATCTGTTATACACGAAAGAGATGCGGCAAAAAAGACAGTGCGCTACAATGATAAACAGCCTGTCATGTCTTGGCCACCTGGCTTTCTCGCATCTCCAAATTTTTCTCGTATTTAGAGATCATTATTGGCTGGAAATTTTCCCCGTCTCTCGGAATGCTTGTATTTAGAGGTAGCACTCACTGTATTTGCTTTGCTTTTCCTGCCGCCGCGCAGAGTACGTGGAGCCAGACATCCCGCTGTGTTTGGAGGTGGACCGGACCGAGGGAGAGGACCGCGTGAAGCAGGAGGAGGAGGAGGAGGAGGAGGAGGAGGAAGAAGAAGAAGAGGAGCCTTCCTCGGACGCCTGGAAACCGGCCCGGGACGATGAGGGCGACGAGGCGGCGGCGGCGGCCTTCGCCGGGCCCGGCGGCCCTCGCCCGCCGCAGCTGAGGGACGGCGACGCCGCCGACTTCTTCGACCTGCTCTTCCCCCCGGCGCTGGTGGAGCTGATCGCGGCCGAGACCAACGGCCACGCGGAGGCCCGGCGCCGGCGGGGAGCCGCCTTCGCCGACTGGTTCCCGCTCACCCCGCGGGAACTCCGGGCTTTCCTGGGCCAGTGCGTCCTGGGGGGGGCGGAGCGCCTCCCCGACCGTCCCGCCGTGGCCCCCCGACGCTTCCGGCAGCTGGCGGCCGCCGTCCGCATGGGGCGCTTGGACGGCGGGCGGGGCGAGGACCCGCTGCGCCCCTTCGGGCCCATGCTGGACATCCTCAGCGCCGCCATGTGGGAGGCCTACCGGCCCAACTGCTGCCTGAGCGTGGACCGGGCGCCGCTGCCGGCGCCGGAGGGGGCGGGGCCCGCGCCGGCCGGCCGGCCCGAGGTCTGGCTGCTCTGCGATTCCAAGTCGGGCTACTGCCACCGCTTCTACGTTGGGGTGGGGCCCGGTGGCGGCGGCGCCGGCGGCGGGCGGGAGGCGGGTTCCCGCGTGGCGCGGGAACTGCTCCGGGGCCTGGAGCACAAGCGCCACCAGATCTTCTTGGCCAGCTCGCTGACGTCGGCGCCCCTCCTGCGGAAGCTGTTGGAGCGGGGCATCTACGCTTCGGGCTCCTTCCCGGCGGGCAGCCGCGTCCTCCCGCCGGCGCTGTGGCGGGACGGCCGGCTGGACGGGCCCGGGGACTTCCTGCAGAGCCGGCGGGGCCCCCTGCTCGCCACGCGCTGGAGGGACGCCAAGGAGATGGGCTGCCTGTCCACCAACGCCCCGGCGGGGCGGCCCGACACGGTGTGGAGGCGCTCCCGGGGCGGGGCGGGGGCCGGCGGTGGCGGCGGCGGCGGCGGCCTGGAGCCCGTCCGCCGCCCGCTGGCCTTCCGCCTGCTGCAGGAGAACATGCGAGGGGTGGACATCTGCAAGCAGCTGCTGGCCTGCAACCCCCTGGGCGGGATCCCGCGGGACCGCCACTGGCGGGGCCTTTTCTGGTTCCTGATCAACCTCAGCGTGGTCAACGCCTTCATCGTCCTGCGCGAGAGTCGCAAGGACAACCCGCCGCCTTGGGTGCGGGACGGCCTCTTTGCGCAGGCCCATTTCCGCAGGCGCCTGGGCCTGCAACTGACCGGGGCCATCGAGCGAGACGAGGTCGAACGGGACGCTGTCGGACTGGACGCCGTCGGGCGCAACGCCGTTGGGCGCAACGCCGTCGGGCGCGACGCCGTCGGGCGCGACGCCGTCGGACGGGACGCCGTCGGGAAGCGCCACCGCTTGCGCAAGATCGGCGGCTCCTCCAAGAAGTGCCGACAATGCGGCGGCGACAGGGGCGGCCCCTGGGGCTGCGCCCTCTGCCGGGTCCGCCTCTGCAAGGACCCGCGATGCTTCTGGGCGTATCACGGAAAGGCGCCTCCCCACAAAGGTGAGTCGGTGGCCTCCGCTCGTCCCCCTTCCCCCGCCGCGCGCTCTCGCCACGACCCTGACTCGCGGCCTTTGTGCTCCGCAGCGACGGAAGCAGCAGAATGCGTGCGCCACCTCCAGAGGTAACGAACGGCGCCGGTCTCTCTCGCCGGAAGCGATCCGTTCGTGGGCCGACCTTAGACTCGGAGACTGACTCCTTGGTTTTCTGTGTGACAGCGGGCCTGCGGAGACGCCGGACAAAGAGCACCCGGACCACCTGGCGCCCTTGGAGCACCTCTCGGAAGAGGAGGCGGAGGAAGAGCCGGCCATCAAAGAGGAGGAGCTCTCGCCCGGCACCCCCGAAGTGCCGGACGACTTCCCGTCGGCCCACCAGCTGAGGGTGGCGCTGCTGGCCCTGTGCGCCGGCACGCGCCAGGCGGCGGCCGTCTTCGGCACCGAGCCCCGCCTGGTCCGCGCCTGGCTGAAGCGGATCCGCCCGGTCCCGCTCCCGGTCCCGGTCCCGACGGAGCCAGAGGGCGACCGGGACGGCGAGGCCCGGCTGGCGGCCTGGGTGCTGAGCCGCCGCGAGCGCCAGCTCCCCCTCGACGAGAGCGCCTTCTTCCATCGGGCCGCCGCGCTCCACGGGGACGGCTTCCGCCCGTCCTACCCGTGGGGCGTGCTCTTCATGCTCCGCCACCGACTGGGGCCCGGCCGGGAGCCCGCCCCGCCCGCGTCGCTGGCGGCCGACGTCGCCGCCTTCCGGGACTTTGCCCGCAAGACGCTGCGGGTCCACGGCCTGCCCCGCGGCACCGTGGCGGCGGCCGACGAGCTGTGCCTCTTCGTGGACCCGCTGGCCTTCCGGGACCCGCGGCGCCGCGCCGGGGCCCTGAGTTTCGTCGGGGCCGCCGCGCCGCTGCTCACCGTCTGTCTGGCGGCGCTGGCCGACGGGACCGCGCTGCCCGCCTTGGTGCTGAGCGAGGCGGGTCCCGACGGCGTCGAGGCGGCGTCCCCGTCGTCCGACGTCGCCCTGCTGGCGGCGGTTCGTCGCCCGCCGCCCGGGGAGGCCTTCAAGCTCTGGACCCAGAGGGTGTGGCTGCCTTACATCTCTGGGCGCGCGGGCAAGTCGCTGTTGGTGTTGGACCGCCACCACGAGCACGCCGGAGAGCCCTCCTTGGCCGCACTGAGCGCCGGCGGTACGCTGCCGGCCGTGCTCCCCGAGGGTTCTTCCTTTCTCCTGCAGCCCCTGCAGCTGGCGGCCAAGCCGGCCCTGGAACGCTTCCTCGGGGCCCGCTGGGACCGCTTCTGCCGCGAGCGGGGGGACGGCGGCGGCGAGGAGGACTGGGATCGGGTGGCCCCCACGCTGATCCGCTGGACCCTCCGGGCCCTGGCGCGACTCAAGGACCTCCGCCGCCTCTGGAGGACCTCCTTCCAGATGACGGGGATCCTGGCGGGAAAAGATGACGACGGGGGCGGGGGCACCGGCCGGGAAGAGGACCGTCGCGCCCTTCGAGAGGAGCTGGAAGAGACGCTGCTGTCCGCCGAGGACCTCCCGAACAAAAGGGAGGATTCCGGAGACGAATCTGACGGAGAGGGGGCGGGACCGTCCGAGAATTGGCCGAAGGACACGGAGGCGGCCCACCCAAAAGTAGTAGAAGCGATGGCCGATCAAAACGTAGAAGAAGAAGCGGAGGCCGACCGAAAAGTAGAAGAAGAAGCGGAGGCCGACGGCGGGCGAGAGCGAGACGCTTGGGGGACGGAAGAAGTGGGACCGGAGTGCCGGGACGGCGCAAGAGAGGAGACGGACGCCGAGACCGTCGGAGACCCCGTTTGCCCCCCCGGCGACAAACTGAAGGACCTTGGGGACCCAACTCCAAGCTGAAGTTAGGTCGGGCACGCCACGGTCCGACGCGAGTCTCGCTGATTTGAAACCCGCTCGTGTGTTGTTGTTTTTTTTCCCTCTCTTTTTCACAATAAAAATCTTTTGAATCCAAACTGACTTTTGTTTGATTGGATGGATGGTCCGCTAAGGGGGAGGAGTCATCAAATCAATCCAAAGCCTTTACTGTCATCATTCGCAGCTGCGTACAACGAAATGGTTGGTGCTACTCCACAAAGTGTGTTTTCCCAGTAAAAAGAGAAATAAGTCATCTAAAAAGTCACGTCCTGGCAAGGTAAATTCTAAAATACTGCACAATCTAAAATAAGATATCTATAAGCTATAAAATAACTATGTGATAGATCTGAAAAACAACTTAAGGAGCAGGTTAAGAAAGAGTGAGACCAATTTAAAGGAAATAGGTTTATTATTGGACTGCAGAAATGGGTGGGGAGAGCTCAAACAGCGTGATCGCTCACAGTCTGTTGTCCTTGCAGCTCTCACCCAATGACCAGTGAGTGAGTGAGTGAGTCTTATATACTACAGGCAAAAGTGACAGTTGTCAGCAGGACTTTGGACAGATACGTTTCAGTCATTTGCAGGGAAAAAAAGTAACTGATCAGTGTCGGACAGTTGAGCATTTGTGCTGACATGTCAACCCAATCACAAGACTAAGATTGATTATTCAGTCAGACTGTTGAGTCTTGTTTATGCTGACATGTCAGCCATTCACAGTTTGTATGAGAACGATGCTTTTATATTTACAAAAACTGATATAATCTTACACTATGCTCGGGCTTATCTGGGCCACAATTTGAATCCAATTGCCGAGCTGATGACTGGAGGCTTTGTCCCAAAAAAGGCCAAAGAAAAAGGTGCCACCAGGGGACGCTCGAGCGCAGGCTTCGATTTACCTCGAATGAGCTTTCCAAACTTTGTCCTCTCGCTGACCCCCTCCCACCCTCACTCCCTCCCTCCCTCCCTCCTTCCTCCCCCCTGCGGCTCCTTCGTCTCTGTCGAGGAAAGCGTTCTTCAAGATGGGTGAGTGTCCCGCCGCTCTTTGCTAAAATGTCTTCTTTCGACATGTCCTTTTTTTTCTCTCCGCGATGCTTGTTTAGACTAACGAGCAATCGGGCTCGACCAGGCGGGCGGGCGGGCGTGCGTGCGATCGATCGATCGATCGATCTCGTCCGTCCTAACTTTGGCCAAGTCAATTGGCTTTCTCGCAAATTCCTGTCTCAGGTCAGGTCAGAATCGCCCTTTGCTCCTTTGTAACTCGACCCAAAGGGACCCGTCCGGACTCGCAAACAAAATTTAGCCTGCGTTTTGGCCTGAGTTCAATCATGCGTGATTTGACCCACTGGCTGAAAAGTGGGGACATTTCAAGGGGGCTGCTGCTGCTGCTTTCTGCACGATCCAAATTCCACCCATCCAGCCAGTTTCGGCTGGATTGGAACACAAAGCAGCGTGTGCTGGCTGGATTTAACTGCAGCCAGTTTATTTTTTAACTTTTCATATATGCGGGTGACCTTTACACCCTCACTAACGGCGCAGGACTTTTGCACAGGCGCTCGCTCCCTTTATGAGCGCCCTCCAATCTGTCTCCTCGCCTCGCGTTAAAATAAATAAATCCAATGAAATGAGTTTTCCTCCAAACACGAGTATGGCTAGCCCACGCCAGGAACTGAGACGGGCCAAAACGGGAGTGGGGAAGGAGGTTGACACCCCCCCCCCCCCCAGGGAATAGACTGGAAATACGTGGCCGCTAGAGGTAAGGTCTTGAGCCCGAACCCAAATTTCGGGTAGGGTCGCGTCTAAAATGACAATCATTAGTACTTCGGGCCGGGTTTCAAAAAACACTGAAAGCATGTGTGGTTTCTCTCGCTGACTTTTTTCCCCCAAATAAATAAATGTTTTTAAAAATGTATAGTAAAAACGATGTGTGGATACTAAACTAAGAAATAGTTCAAATAAATCATGAGGAATTTCTATGAAACGCTGTAACGTCATTGCAATTGGAGGCGGGGCCATCGCATGCTCTGCCAAGAAGTTCAGGATCAACTAAACACGCACCGGTACCAGTAAGAGGAATTTTGGAAAAGATTCAAATGGATTGTTCAATAGGCAACAAGAAAGAAATGTGCGTTGGCTTCGCTGAATGTAGTCAATGTGGCGCTTTGCTTTAGTACGACAGCAAAAAGACTGGCTGACACCTCCGCCCGCGCTGAGCAGCGGCCATTTCAACAATTGCCAAACATCTATATTATCATATAAAAGATGTCAATGTTTACACAGTCTTGTTTCACTTAGATTTCGTTACAAAAGCCATCCATAAATCAGCTGCACTCCTCCTCCCGACTCGGCTCGTCGGGAATCCCGAGTCCTCACAAATCAAATGTGAAGCTTGGCGTTTGCTTCAGGATCGCTCCCTGCAAATCGTCGTCTTCGTTGCTGGGGCCCAAAATGAATACCCGCAGGCCCGGATGGATCGGACTGGATTTTTTTCTGGCCGATCTTACCTCTAGCGCAGGGGTAGGGAACCTATGGCTCGGGAGCCACATGTGGCTCTTTTGATGGGTGCATCTGGCTCTTTGCTAACCTGTGAGCTAAAATATGGAAATCGCTGTTGACAGAACTGAGATATTACGTTTAGAACTGCTTTAATCTTCATTGTTTTTGCTTTAATCTTCATTTTTTTGGGCAGTAGACTCTTCTGGAATGCATCCTCTCATTGATTAGCAACAGCATAAGAATCTTTTTAAAAATATTCAGTTTTTTCCACTTTAAAAGTGGTGAAATTACAAAAAAAAAAGGCACTTTATTCACTTTATTTACATGTATGTATTTTGACTTTTAAATTGGTAGTATGGCTCAGAAGGAATAACATTTGAAAATATGAATTGTTTGTGGCTCTCTTCGTCAAAAAGGTTCCCCACCCCTGCTCTAGCGGCTGCGTACCGGTCCAATATTGCGTCAAGTTTTGGCCGGCGGCCCGCCAAAGATGGCGAAAGGAAAATTTTGAAGCGAGGGGTGGGGAGGGCCGCTTCCGGCCGGCTCCCTTCCGCTCCTCGCCGTCCCGTGACCTTTGGCCTCTCTTGCGTGCAGCCGCCTGCTCGCGATGCGGACCGGGATACCCAAGCCCGCGCCACGCCATGAAGGGTGAGTGACCGGGATGGTGGGGGTGCACTCGGGCCTCCACGGCAGCCCCCGACCCTCCGCCTACTCCCCGTGTGGGTTTCAAGGTGAGCGCGAGAAGATCGTCTATCTGCCGTGCATCTACCGCAACACGGCCACCCGCCAGGCCGACTACTTGGCCACCGTGGACGTGGACCCCGAGTCTTCGACCTACTGCCAGGTGATGGCGCCGTCTTGACCGAAAGACATCCTTTCCGGGCCGCGCACGGCGATCGACACAAAAGAGCGGGCCGCCGACATCCGTCCGTCCACATACGCACGCTCCCCGCTGGGTCTTCCAGGTGATCCACCGCCTGGCCATGCCCAACGTGAACGACGAGCTCCACCACAGCGGCTGGAACGCCTGCAGCAGCTGCTTCGGCGACGCCTCCAGGAAGCGCGACCGCCTCATCCTGCCCGCCCTCATCTCCTCTCGCATCTACGTGGTGGACGTGGGCACCGATCCCAGGAGGCCCGCCCTCCACAAGGTCCCGCTCGCTCGCTTGGGTTGCGCCGGTTTCCGCCCGCCGGCTTGGAGCCAGAGCCCATCGGGAGGGGGCGATGGGTCCCGCCGACCCTTCCACCTGCCTCTTTGTCGCCAGACGGTGGAAGCCGTGGATCTGCACTGGAAATGCGGCCTGGCCAACCCTCACACCAGCCACTGCCTGGCCAGCGGTCAGATCCTGGTCAGCTGCATGGGAGACCCGTCCGGGGATGGCAAAGGTCAGTCTTCCACTCGCTTGGCCCTCGCCCGGCCCTCGCCTCATCATCTCCTCGCTCTTCCCTTCCTCCCTTCTCCCCTCAGGCGGCTTCGTGCTCCTGGACGGCGAGAGCTTCGAGGTGACGGGCAACTGGGAGCGTCCCGGCCAGGCTGCTCCCTTCGGCTACGACTTCTGGTACCAGCCCCGCCACAACGTGATGATCAGCAGCGAGTGGGGTGCTCCCAAATTCCTGGCCGGGGGCTTCGACCCCGCACACGTGGCAGAAGGTAAAACGGAAGACCTCCTTTTGGGCCCCCGCTCGTCCGTTCGGGAGCGTGCTTTGTCGACCGTGCGTGCGGTCGCCGTCGTCGGGGGGCCGAGCGGATCCTTTCCAGAGGAGGCCGGGCGGAGGTCGGGGTTGTAGTGAGCCGCTTCCCGCTCGTGCCAGGCCAGTACGGAACCTCCCTGCACGTGTGGGACTGGAGCACCCGCGAGAGGGTGCAGACTCTGGATCTGGGAGAAGAGGGTGCCATCCCTCTGGAGATCCGCTTCCTCCACGACCCGGACGCCGCCGAGGGGTTTGTGGGCTGCGCCCTCAGGGGGAGCGTCTTCCGCTTCTACAAAGCAGCGGTGAGCACGGTTAGGGTTGACCCCGCCCGAAGCCGACGCCGTCCTCCGCCGTCTCCTCGTAGGGCGCTCATCCTTCCGCCTCGTCCTCCAGACGGGGAAGTGGGCCGCGGAGAAAGTCATCGGCGTTCCCGGCAAGAAGGTGGAAGGATGGATGCTCCCCGAGATGCCGGGTGGGCCACGTCGAGCTGAGCGAGCCCCAATCCCCCTAGCGCCCCGCCGTCGCGTCACTGGCTTGTTTGTCCCTCCGCAGGTCTGATTACTGACATTCTGATCTCCTTGGACGACCGCTTTCTTTACTTCAGCAATTGGCTGCACGGCGACATCAGACAGTACGACATCAGCGACACCCGCAAGCCTCGGCTGGTCGGACAGGTACGCCGGCGGCGGCTGCGTACCGGCGACGATGGCGGCAGTTGGGGCTAGCACCCTCTCGCTCTTTTTCTTTCTGTCTTCAGGTGTTTTTGGGAGGCAGTCTCACCAGCGACGGGCCGGTACGAGCCCTGGACGAGCCGGAAAAGCAGCCCGCCCCTCGTTTCATCCAGGTACGGCGGGGACGACTTTGTCGCCGCCCGCTCTACGCTTTTGTCGGTCCGGGGCAGTGGGATGTTCCGTCCTGGCCCACCTATTCCCACCTACGCAAGCTTTTATCCCGTAACCGTCATCAAGCGTGCGCTCGGCTCACCTTAGCGTCGGCGCCCGCGTTCGTTCGTACCGACCGCTGAAAATGGATTGGACACGGGGCGCCTGGAAATCCACCGGAAGGGACCTAAAAGGCCCCGAAGTCAACAGGAAGTAGCCCAGAGCTATAGGAAGACACCCCATGCGGTCCCAGTCTGTACAGGAAGTGACCCGAAAACAACCAACGGTCACCTATAAATTAAGAAAAAATGATCCCAAATGTATAGGAAACACCGCCTCGTAGTGTAGAGGTTCACTCACCCTCGGTGCAGGTAGGCGCAGGCTCAATTCCCACTGGTGGTGGGATGATTGGGGGTTGCCGATGGTCGTTTGTCTCTGTGCGCTACGGCTGACTGCCGACCAGTCAGCCGTAGCGCACAGAGACACAGGGTGTAGTCTGCCTTTCGCCCGAAGACAGCTGGGTTAGGCTCTGGCAACCACCCTTTCGCGGATGGGTGGTACAGAAGATTAATGAATGAATGAATGTCTAGGAAGCAACCCCAGATGGTCCTAATATGTAGAGAAAGTGACCTGCCAGTACCTGAAAATGACAGTGACCGAAAATGAACAATCGAGTCAACTTGCATGTGCCAATCTGTCCGCCCAGGGAAAGCGTATCCACGGGGGCCCCCAGATGTTGCAGTTAAGTTTGGACGGTCGCAGGCTGTACGTGACGACGTCGCTGTACAGCGGCTGGGACAAACAGTTCTATCCCGAAATGGTCCGGTAAGCACCGTCCGTCATGGCCGCTCGCTCGCACGCAGCCAGGCCATTTGGATGTCAAACGACCGGACGCCACTTCCAGGGAAGGCTCCGTCATGATGCAGATCGACGTGGACTCGGAGCGGGGGGGTCTGAGCCTCAACCACGACTTCCTGGTGGACTTTGGCAAAGAACCCGGCGGTCCGGCGCTGGCTCACGAGCTGAGGTACCCCGGGGGAGACTGCACGTCCGACATCTGGCTGTGAGGGAGCGGGCGGCCGTCAAACTCGCTCGTGGATAGCCTTCCGACTTGCCAGTAAAGAAGACACCGTGCACTACCGACTATCGCGTGACATCTTCCAATAAAACATTGACACGTAAAAAACAAAAAACTTGTTTGTGTTATTGTTTCCCTCCTTTCAAGCCAATTCCTTTTTGAATTCATTTCATTTTTTTCAAATATTCGTCCTTCTCGGCTTGGCCTCAATGGCCAGGAGAAGACAGTCCTCCAGGTTTATAATAAGTTGAATATTCTCAGGAGGTTTTGCGCCATCGTTTGAAGCTAAACAAGACAAAAGATTGCTGTAAATTAAATTTGGGGAAAGGTTTCATTGCTCTTTGGACACTGGTTGCCCCGACCAATATGGCGCCCATCGTCTGGCGTTCAACAGGGGGCAGAAGGCTGCGTCGACGGCGGCTCGCGTCTCCCCCTGGCGGTCAAGGCTACGGCTCACCGGCATCCGGCGCGGCTGCCCCTCGGCTCTTCGACACAAGAGACCACCAGCATCCATGGGGAAGCGAAGTTGAGCGGAGGGAGCGCACGATTGACAGCCGCGAAAGTTGAACGAGGTAGCCGCCGCGTAGCCGACGTAGCGACGCACGGTGTCAACCATTAGCTCGGCTAATGGCAGCTCAGCTTCCGAGTTAGCTCTGGGAAGGAAGGCAGGCAAGCAAGCAAGTAAGTAAGTATTTATTTCTCGCTTCGCGGCAACAGTTGGCTCATGACAGCGAAGCTAAAAGAAAGCGCCGAACTAGCTTAAGGCAGGCCGCCGGCGACATACCCACTCACACTCACACACACACGTCGGTGCGCATCCACTGTTAGCTAGCCGCTAGCCCCCAATCTCCTGCCAGTCGGGAGTGCGCTAAAGCTAATGCTAGCTGCTAGTCACGAAAGACGCGTTGATGTTGTTGTTGTCGCCGTTGCGGACTCGTGTGATTGGAAAACTCATCTCAGCTCAAGTCACGTCTCAACTTTTAACGTGGCCTTTACCCCAGATACAGTGTGAGGCTTTTTGGGATCGGGTGGTCGAGTCATGGGGGGAAAAAGTGATTCATAGAGCAGACAGCTTTCTGGATTTTCCCATTCACTTGTGTCATGTGACCGATCGACAGACACAAGAGAAAGAATGCTGCAAAGGCACCAAGTTTTTGGCCGCGGAATGCGTCCGCTCTGTAGGCTTTTAGGAAGAAAAAAATCCACGGAGGACTCTGGGCCAGGCCAAAACCCTTTTTTGCTGTCTGTCATCCTCGTCCATATTTGTCCAAAGCGGTCCTGGTCCAATTTTCCACGACTCCAAGTGTAGGCGTCTATTTAAAATCGGCAAGACGTATGGATTCTCTTTTTAGTGCCCTTGGCGCTGATAGGTGTCCATGGCGTGGCGAATTGCACCCATCCCTTTCTGACCTTTGACCCCAGGCCTCCAAACGGAATCCCCTTTCTTACCAAAAGATCCGTCAATCAACACGTTGAATGTATTTTCTCTGAAACAACCACATTTTAGCGGAATAACGGGACGCCGGCCGCATTTTCCTCTTTTGGACGCGCTCGATTCGGAAGGCAATGTTTTTGTATGCTTTCTTTTGTGCCCTAGCCAGGTGGGCGGAGCCTCCCCGCGCTCTCAATGGAGGAGCAGCAGCAGCAGCAGCAGCAGCAGCAGCAGCAGCAGCAGCAGCAGCAGCCGCCGGCGTCGTCCCCCGTCCCCTGTCGCCGCGACAACCCCTCTCCCCCCTCCCCGAGCTCCTCCCCGTCTTCGGGCTCCGCCCCCACGCCCCCGCTGGGCGTGATCAGCGAGGGCTCGGGCGAGGGGGGCCCGCTGATCGACCCGGTGGCGGCCGAGCGGGCGTGCCGGGAGGTCCTGCACAAGCTGAAGCTGCGGCCCGCCGACGCCCCGGCGGAGGACGGGGACGCCCGCCCGGACGGCGCGTCCCAGGACGAGGAAGGCGGCGGGGCGCGGGGTCGGCGGCGCCCGCACCCGCAGCCCAATTCGTCCAGCAAGCAGTCGTGGCTCCTGCGCTTGTTCGAGTCCAAACTCTTTGACGTTTCCATGGCCATCTCGTACCTGCACAACTCCAAGGAGCCCGGCGTGCAGGCCTACATCGGCAACCGCCTCTTCAGCTTCCCGCACGACGACGTGGACTTCTTCCTGCCGCAGCTCCTCAACATGTACGTCCACATGGACGAGCACGTGGGCGACGCCATCAAACCTTACGTGGTGGGTCCCTCCGGCGGTTATTTCCCCGTCGCCGTAGCTAGGCTAGCAAAAGAGCGAGGCTAGGCCGGCCGGTGGAAAAAGCCGGTGTCAAAACGCGACTCCCTCTCGTTTGTCCCAGGTGCACCGCTGCAGGCAGAGTATCTCGTTCAGCCTCCAGTGCGCCTGGCTGCTGGCGGCGTACTCTTCGGACATGCACATCTCCACGCAGCGCCACTCGCGGGGCGCCAAGCTGCGCAAGCTCATCCTGTCCGACCAGCTGAAGCCGGCCGGCGGCCGCGCCCGACGGGAGCCCCCCATGCCCTTCTCGGGCGCCGCCGAGCACGCCGGCCTGTCGCCCTCCAAGCGCACGCACCAGCGCTCCAAGTCGGACGCCGCCGTGGCCGTCAGCCTCAGCAGCAACCTGAAGAGGACGGCCAGCAACCCCAAGGTGGAGAGCGGACACGACGAGGTGAGCGCTTCTCCGCCGGCCGCTTTCCGTTCGCCGGTTCACGCCGAGCCGTACTTTAGCTAGCCCGTGCCACGCCGAGCGCGTTTTCCCGCGCTTCTGCTCGTGAGCCACCGGCGGGATTCACCATCCATTCATATCCAATCATTTTGTGCCACGCGATGAGCCGACGACGTGTTCGGGCCGTGCTCTTGGTTAGCTGGGATGGGCTCCCGCACCCCCGCGACCTTGGCGAGGATACAGAAGCCAACGGTTTGGAGGCGGTTTTACCACAAGCCGGAGACGGTTACCCGAAGCCGGCTTGTCGCAAATTGCCCCCGTCCAAGCGAGAGGGACCCCGTTGGCGTTAGGTGGTGTCCGAGCCACCCCTGACCTCTGACCTGTGACCCCTAGGAAAGCTCCGACTGGGACTGTGTTGACATCGGCGTGACTGTAAGTTTTGTAAATTCTCCCACCCGACGCCTGGTGGGAAACGCGTCCGCCGTCCGTCGGGGTTCCGGGCCGGTTCTTCTTTTCTTGCACTTGAGGCTCCGACGATTGAGGCCGTGCGCGCCATGTCGGAACGCGGCCGCGTGACGGCCTCACTCGCCGGATGCCGCCTCCTCAAATCTCAAGGAAAGCAATGTGGTACGTGCGCCTACGCCTCTTTCAATTTGCCCAGATCTGCCCGCTCATCTTTTTGTCTGCGACCTTTGGTGATCGACTCGACTCGTGCGTGGGGTGTCCAGCTTGCCGGGCGAGGGAACTATACGCTGCAAATATGATTTGGACGAGACGGTATCGGGAGAAAGAAAATGGTCCGGTTTGAAAAAGTCGTAACATGAGCGCAAAAAGTCACAACTTTGATGCTGGAAATATTTGGTCCCTTGACCTTGATTATTCTCAAATACAACATCATCCTTTTTTCCCCGGAATATGACGTAAAATGAGCACATTTTTTTCCTGGCAATGTGATGTCTAGGTTTTGCGATGTTGTGACTTTTTGTGCTGATGTCGCCGCAACCTGAATCTGGGAAACGCAGCATTCCATTCTTGTCATATCGCGGCTTTTTCTCAAGGCGCGCCGTAGTGAGTGTAACGCTGTCGTGTGTGTGTGTGTGTGTGTGCGTGCGCGTGGGCGGTCCCCAGCCGGTGCGTCTGGCGCCGCAGCGAGACTTCATGAAGTCCCTGATGGGCATCGGCAAGCGCCTGGCCACGCTGCCCACCAAAGAGGCCAAGACGCAGCGTCTAATCTCGGAGCTGTCGCTGCTCAACCACAAGCTGCCGGGCCGCGTCTGGCTGCCCACCGCCGCCTTCGAGCACCACGTGGTCCGCGTGCCGCACACCCAGGCCGTGGTGCTCAACTCCAAAGACAAGGTGAGGTGGAGGAGGGGAGGGGCTCCAGGAAGGGCTATCCGCCGGCTACTCGCCGGCTCCTCTCCCTCTCCCGACCTGGCCCGACCGACCTCACCTCCGTTCCCCTCTGGCCAGGCCCCCTACCTGATTTACGTGGAGGTCCTGGAGGTGGAGGACTTTGAGACGGCCAACGTGCCGGCGCGCATCCCCGAGAACCGCATCAGGAGCACGCGCTCGGTGGAGCACCTGCCCGACTGCGGCGCCGAGCAGCGTGCCGGCGGCGGCGGCGCCGGCGCCGTCTTCTCCACCGTCCCCAACTACGACAACGACGACGAGGCCTGGTCGGTGGACGACATCGGCGATCTGCAGGTGGAGGTGGGCGGGCGCCTCTCCTTCTCCCCGCCGCACGGACGGCCGCTCACGCCGGCGCTCTGTGGCAGTTTCCCGAAGTTCACGCCAGCTGCGACAACATCAGCCAGTTCTCCGTCGACAGCGTCTCCAGCCTGGAGAGCAAAGAACCCGTCTTCATCGCCGCCGGCGACATCAGGTCGGCCGTCGCCGTCGCCGTCGCCGTCTCGCTCGGTCCCCGGAGGACGAAGCGGTCCGGGCGTGCCAACCGGTCCGCCCCCTTTCGGTGGCAGGCGGCGTTTGTCGGAGCAGCTGGCGCAGACCCCCACCACGTTCAAGCGGGACCCCGAGGACCCGTCGGCCGTGGCCCTCAAGGAGCCCTGGGAGGAGAAAGTCCGGTAGGCCACGGGCAGCCAGAGGCGGGGTGTCCCGTCGCGTCACATCGCGTCACGTCCCTCCCGTGACCCGGGCCGTCTTCCTTCAGGAGGATCCGCGAAGGCTCCCCTTACGGGCACGTGCCGTCGTGGCGCCTGCTGTCCGTCATCGTCAAGTGCGGCGACGACCTCCGCCAGGAGCTGCTGGCGTACCAAGTGCTGCGGCAGCTCAAGGTGAGCCGTCCGGTGTCAATGCGGCGCTAATGCCGCAAATTTCGATCCGACCTTCTCGCGCGCAGTCCATCTGGGAGGTGGAGCGCGTGCCGCTGTGGCTCAAGCCCTACAAGATCCTGGTGCTGTCGTCGGACAGCGGCATGATCGAGCCGGTGGTCAACGCCGTGTCGCTGCATCAGGTGAAGAAGCACAGCCAGCTGTCGCTGCTGGACTACTTCCTGCAGGAGCACGGCGCGCCCACCACCGAGGCCTTCCTCTCGGCGCAGAGGAACTTTGTGCAGAGCTGCGCCGGATACAGCCTCATCTGCTACCTGCTGCAGGTCAAGGACAGGTGGGTGGGTCGGTCGGTCGGTCAGGGGGTGGGGGGGCTCGTTGGCTCGGACGTCCGTTCCTTGGTCGGCCGCTCAACGGCTCTCCTCCTTTGGCGCAGGCACAACGGCAACATCCTGCTGGACGCCTGTGGTCACATCATCCACATCGACTTTGGCTTCATCCTCTCCAGCTCCCCCAAGAACCTGGGCTTCGAGACGTCCGCCTTTAAACTCACCGCCGAGTTCGTGGAGGCGAGTGGCTCGGGCGACGGACGGCGCCCTCGCGACGCCCTCGCGACGCCCTCGCGTGGCCCTAACCCTCTCCTTCTCCTTCCTCCCCCTCTCCCCCCGCCGGCGCCTGGCTTTCAGGTGATGGGCGGCCCCGACGGCGACATGTTCAACTACTACAAGATGTTGATGCTGCAGGGTCTGATCGCCGCCAGGAAGCACATGGAGCGCGTGCTGCAGATCGTGGAGATCATGCAACAAGGTCAGGCCGCGCCGCCTTCCTTTCAACGCGTACTAAATGGCCAAATCTGTTGGAAGCGGGAGGCCTGGCTCCCAATGGTTCATATTTGCTCCAAAAGCCAATCACGACTAGAACCAAGTCACGGCTCATTGGCCGACCAGTCCTCCCGCTTCAAATGGTTTGTACGGGGCCAGATGGGATTGGCGCACGTGCCGACACCAGAGCGTATTGCGCGTGTGGCGCAGGTTCGCAGCTGCCCTGCTTCCACGGATCCAGCACCATGCGAGGCCTGAAGGAACGCTTCCACATGAGCCTGACCGAGGAGCAGCTGCAGCTTCTGGTGGAGCAGATGGTGCTGGGCTCCATGCGCTCCATCACCACCAAACTCTACGACGGCTTCCAGTACTTCACCAACGGCATCATGTGACCGCGCCCCGCCGTAGCATTCCAGGAAGTCTGTCGTCCTCGTCGCCACCAAGAAGACCGCATTCTCAGGTGTTTTGTTTTCTTTTCTTTTCTTTTCTTTTTTTTTTTTTTTGTCCTCCCCTCCCCAACAAGCGCCGAGCGGTCGGTGGGTTTTCCGTCTGGCGCGCCGATGTCGGTGGTTGCCCGATTTGGTCCCGCGCGAGTCTTTGTCTCGTGGCCGTCCGACGAGCCTCCCCCGAAACACCCCCGCCCGTCGATGGACGTGGCTCCGCCCAATTTTTTTGCACCACTCGAAGCCAGTCAAGCGATGATGGTTGGCCAAAACAAGTGTACTCCTCCATGCGCCGTGGACCTGTCAAAATAAAAGTGTGATGAACTTGAAACGCTTTGTGTTTGTCAAATGAGAAGCATGGACACAAAGAGGGACTTGACTGACGCTAACGCTACATAAACTGGGAGCTATTGCGTGTGAAAAGGGCGCAAAGCTTGGTGATAAAACTTGTCAAGTGACGGGGAGGCCACTCCCCGTCACTTCTTATTGGATGCTTTTACCTGTTCAATTCACTCGAGGCGTTGTGTCAAAGTGAAGTGAAGAGGTCGCTCATCCGGTTTGGTGGCCTTAACGAGTATTAGCCGTCGGTGCTAAGGCTAAGGAGAGGGCAAAAGGCCACGTTAGCCACGGTCGGCACCAGCGAAAACGACCAGTCAGTCGGACGAGTCCGTCAATCCGGTCAGTCGGTCGAGTCGTGGCAGCTTTCGAGGCGCATTCAACCATGTCAAGTGGCAGCGTTTCATCCGGCGGGGTTTCCGACGGGCGGGTGAAACGAAAGCCGCTTGGTCTTGGCCTGGAAAGATCTTCAAAGGTCTCCCTCCATCAACGGTGAGCATGAAATTCAATTCCCGTGTTGTCCGGAACTCCTTTCTTTACTGGATGGGCTCTTTGGCTGGCTCGGAGGTGGCCTTCGACGCCATCCATTTATGCCCGCTTTTGTGGATTTGCTGTGTTAACCAACATTGCCAGCGGTGAAACATTTTGGGCATTTTTTGCTTTTCCCCATTAAGCTTCTCTCGAGTGATGGCCGAGCAAACCACGCCGTGCCACCTGATGCCTGTTCCTGGGCCGCTGGTCCTGTTCGTGGCTCCCTCCACGCCGTTCGCTGCCCAGGTGAGCCCTTAGCATCTAGTAGCGGTGTCCGTCCGTCCGTCCGGGGGTTAGGGGACCCACTTTGAGCGTGATTTGACACGGAAGGTGCCCCGAGAAATGCCTGTCAAACGTCCGGTCGGGAAGATGGACCTAAAGGCCCGTGGGGGAATTGACATCAAATCAATGCAATGTGAACCGTCAAGTGCGAGTCAGGTGAGGAGGTGACCCACGAATGGGCCTCAATGAAGACCGCGTGAGCTGGCTGGGACTGGGAATGTCCCGAAATCAAGCGCTTGTCCAGTCCATGAGAAAAGCCCACCCTAACGCCTGACCTCTTTTTAGATGGGGGTGCCGTGCCCGGCGCTGGCCTCGGCCCCGGTCCCGTCTCTGGTCCCGGCGCTGGCCTTGGCCCCGGTCCCGGCCCCCCCCGCGGTCCGGCTTCGGGGACGAGTGGACGTGCGGACCCGCCTGGGTCGAGGGCGGCTCGGCTACTCGAGCTTCAGGAGCGAGTACGGGCGGAGAGCGGGAGCACCGGTGGCGACAGGTGCGCTTCTCTTTTTCTACCTTCTCCTTTTCAAAGTGGGAATCAATACATTGATTGATGGATTTTGTTGTCGTCATTGTCGTCCCATGTCCTAGGAAGCGGCGGGAGGCCCGCGGGGCGTCCCTACGCGTCGGCAAAGCTCCCGGAGCATCCCCCCCTAGCGGCCCGGGCGGAGAGCCGCCCGGGGGGGCGGAGCCGGGAACCCCCGCCCACCAAACGCCAGCTGGACGCGCAGCTGGAGCGCTACATGTCCAGATGCAAGAGCCGCCTGGACGCCGATCTGGACGACTACATGGCCAGGTCCAAGAAGCGACTGGACGCCGATCTGGACGAGTACATGTCCGCGGCCGGGAGCTCGTACTGGGACTGATCGGCGGGAGGGAAGCTGCGCTGTTTTCTTTTTACCGTGGCCATTTGACGTCGGCGCAGCATTTGGCGCGTTTCTCCACCGCCACCTTTTGATTGGCATCGTCACCTTGCCCGTTTTTGTTGGCAAAGAAAGCTGCGCGTGAGTGAAATGGAGCTAGCGAGTTCAAGAGCAACGGTCAAGTCAATTGGGAAAAAAAAGATCAGGCTTTTTGCCAGAGTTCATGTTGAAATATTGCGTTTTTATCATTCTTTCTTTCTTCCTCCGTGACAATACTTTTGCTGTGGATTTCCCAAGTTCAAGTGGCGGGCGGCCCGCCGAGTCTCGGGATCCTCAGGCCAGGTGAACGCTCGCCAACGCCAGCAGGATCCCCAGGCTCGGCCCCGTCTCCGGAACCTGGGCGGGGTCAGAGGTCGGACGGGAGCCCCGGTCTCGGCGGCCGATACCCGAGCCGACGCTCACCTCGCTCGCCGGCGTCCGCAGTTCCGCGTCTGGGAAGGCCAAAAGCAATGTGACTTTTCTTGTGTGCTTAAAGTAATAAAAGCCAGGGATGGATGGCGTCGGCGTCCTCACAGTATTCCGAGTAGTCAAAAGTGGCCGTGTAGTCGTAGTCGTATTCAGGCACGGCGGTGGCGGTGGTGGAGGTGGAAGTGGAGGAGGAGGAGGAGGAGGACGCCGCCCGCTCTTCCGCGCTCCCCGCTGTGGCGAAAACAAAAGTGCAAGCGCGCGCTCAACCTGACCACCGGCAGGACCCAATCGGGCGGCGCCGACCTACCCGAGCGGAGCCCCGTCAGGAGGAGGAAGCACAAGACGACCGTCGGCGCGGCCATGGCGCCGAGAAGGAAGGAAAAAGGGCGCTGGCGAAAGACAAGTCCGGGCAACGTCAAACGAGTCCCTGCGGAATCCGCTTGCTTTCATTGAGGATGTCCAAAAGACAGCAGCCAATGGTGAAGAAGTGGTCCCCAAAAAAGGAGCCGGAATTAACGGGCCCCTCCCACTCGTTGACCCGCATTTTGCTCCACTGCGTGAAAAAAAAAGGTGAGTGCATCCCTTGAACTTCAGACTGGAGGACTGCAGGATTCCGACAGCAGGGGGCGTGCGGGCGCGCAACCTTTTCCCAGGATTCCTCGGGCGCCCTCAGAAGGCGCGGCCTGTTTACTTTACCTGTCTACACCTGCGCGGACTGGACTCGAAAACTAGCGATCCCCAGCCCGTGGAGACGGATCCGGATCTCAACGTTGGAGGCTCAAGTTGAACTCTGACGGGTCGCTCGACATGGTGAGTGAGCGAGAGTGAGAGAGAGAGAGAAAGAGAGAGAGAGAGAGAGAGAGAGAAAGAGAGAGAGAGAGAGAGAGAGAGAAAGAGTCCAAGTTGAACTCTGGCCTCTGAAACTGTGAAGCCTCTTGTGTTGTGGAATTTGCTTCTTGTCTCGTTCGTTGGCGTTCCCTACCATTTCGGTTCGAACGACCCGGATCGATTGCTGGGAAATGCACTCGCGTCCCCACAAATCCTCACCTTATGCACAAACTGGGAGGAGTCGAATCGTTCGCCCCGTCCACTGCAAATGGACGTCTATCGCCGTCTACGGTCGTGAAGCGTTATCGTTCACGCCCCCCTTAAATGAATTGGACGTCTATCCACATCAATGGCATGCACGGTGTTAAATAGGACCGACAAAAACGTGTTATTTGGTGTGTTTGAATTGACCTGGCTCCTGATACCATCGTACTCATTCGTGAATGCATTTCTAAAGAAATGGCATCAAAATTTGGCCATTGATCCTAACACGTCTCGTGGCCAGCCACGTTTAATCACCTTTTTTTCCCCCCCACTTTTCCCCTTTTTTTTTCTGGCGCCGTCCGAAACGGCGTCTCCGAAAGCTGGCGAATAATGGCGTGAGCCGACACGACTTTGGAATGTGGGAAATTTGGGAGGCCGCGCCTCTCTTTGTAACGGGAGGCTTTGCGTTGTGGCCCACAGGGCAGTAAGGAGCGCTACCATTGGCTGGGCCAGGACGCCAAAGTCAGCGGCGTGGACGACATGGTGCTCCTGTCCAAAATCAACGAGGACGCCATCACCGACAACCTCAGGAAGAGATACATGGACGACTACATCTTTGTATCCGTCCACGCCGGCGCGCGGCGCCTTGACCGCTTGGCCCGGAGCGCCTCCTCCCGCGTTAACCTTAACCCGTTGAGCAGACGTACATCGGGCCCGTCCTGATCTCCGTCAACCCTTTTAAGCAGCTTCCGTATTTCACGGAGCGAGAAGTGGACCTCTACCAGGGAGCGGTACGTCACGCGCTCGCGCACGTACGGCCGCAACGTGCGTACATTGGCGTCGGGCGCCGGCCGAGGCTGACCCGACGTGTCCCAGGCCCAGTACGAGAACCCGCCCCACATCTACGCGCTGGCCGACGACGTGTACCGCAACATGATGATCGACGGCGAGAACCAGTGCGTCATCATCAGGTAAGGGGGCGGGACTCTGTCTCCCCAAAGGAGCCGGACGACTCGTCCCACGGAAACCTTCTTCTTTAGCGGCGAGAGCGGCGCCGGCAAGACGGTGGCGGCCAAGTACATCATGAGCTACGTGTCCAAGGTGTCGGGGGGCGGAGAAAAGGTGCAGGTAGGTGGTGAGGGCGGGGTTCAAAGAGCCGGCCGGCCGGTCGGCCAGTTTGCGCTAGCCGAGGTTTGCTTGCGCAGCACGTGAAGGACATCATCCTGCAGTCCAACCCCCTGCTGGAGGCCTTCGGGAACGCCAAGACGGCCCGGAACAACAATTCCAGCCGCTTTGTCAGTACGAACGGACGGACGCCGAGGTCCACGAACGGACGCCGAGGTCCACGCGTCGGCCGCGGGTGCGCCGCCACCACCGTCTGGTGAGCGGGCCGCTCTCCTCCTCGCAGGGCAAGTACTTTGAGATCCAGTTCGGCAGAGGCGGCGCTCCCGACGGGGGCAAGATCTCCAATTTCCTGCTGGAGAAGAGCCGGGTGGTTTCGCAAAATAGCGGAGAGCGGAACTTCCACATCTACTACCAGGTGAGCGTCGGCCGGCGCCGGCGGGGGGCGCCGGCGGGGGCCGGCCGGCGATGCCGTAACCCCGCTGACCTCTGGCCTTCAGCTGTTGGACGGGGCCAGCAAGGAGCAGAGGGAAAATCTCGGGGTCACCACGGCCGACTACTACAACTACCTCAACCAATCGGGAACCTTCACGGTGGAAGACTTGAACGACGCCAAGGAATTGGCCGCCACTCTGGTGCGCCCGCTCGAAAGTATCGCTCCACGGCCAAACGCCGTCCGTATCCCAGTCGGAAGTTCCTCTCGCCGACGGGCGGGGCTCCCGCTTTGTCCGTTCTGACGCCACCAAGCGCTTCTCTCCAGCGGAGGAGGAGGAGATTTTTGCACGAATCGGTCGGTGGCCAGTTCACCTGACCTGTGTTTGTGTCCCTGTCAGGAGGCCATGTCCGTGGTGGGCCTCTCGGAGGAGGACCAGGATTCGGTGGTCCAGCTGGTGGCGGGGATCCTCCACCTGGGGAACATCAACTTTTGCGAGGAGAACAACTTTGCGGCGGTGGAGAGCTCCGACTGTGAGTAGGGCGGGGCTTGGCGGGGCTTTGTGAGGCTTTGTGGGGCTTGGCGGGGGCTTGGCGGTGCTGGGATTGAGCGGGCCGGCACGGGCCAGGCGTAACGGCGCGGCACGCTCTGCCTTTTTCCAGTTCTGGCCTTCCCGTCCTTCCTACTGGGGATCCCCCAGGAACACCTACGCGGCAAACTGACCAGCAGGATCATGGACAGCAAGTGGGGGGGCAAGAGCGAGTCCATCGCCGTCACCCTGAACACGGAGCAGGCCTCCTTCACACGCGACGCCCTGGCCAAAGCCCTCTACAGCCGCCTCTTTGACTTCCTGGTCGACGTCAGTCCGACGCCGGGGGGAGGGTGGAGATTGCCGCCGTCCGTCCGTACGGACGCCTCTCACCTTCCTTCCTTCCTTCCTTCCTTCATTCCACCGGTGACAGTGCGTCAACAGAGCCATGCAGAAGGAGCAAGAGGAGTTCAACATCGGCGTGTTGGACATCTACGGCTTCGAGATCTTTCAGGTACGGGCGGGGATGGCCGCCGCCGCCTCCCGTCCAGCGTCCAGACTAACGCGCCCGTGTGCTCTTCTGGCTCAAGCAAAACGGTTTTGAGCAGTTCTGCATCAACTTTGTCAACGAGAAGCTGCAGCAGATTTTCATCCAGCTCACCTTAAAGGCGGAGCAGGTGCCGTGACCGCGACGTCCGCACGCCGCCCGCCCTCTCCTAACGGACGCCGTCCTTGCAGGAGGAATACGTACAGGAGGGAATCAAATGGACGCCCATCGACTATTTCAACAACAAAGTGGTGTGTGATCTGATCGAGTCCAAATTGGTGAGTCCTGGACAAGGTCCCTTCCCCGAGTTGCCGCAACTGCAATTTGCCGTTCTTTTCCTTCAAAACGGACAACGTGTCGGGTGTCGGTTCTCGGGTCTCGGGTCTCCGGGGTGTGCGCATTTTGGCCTCACTTCCTGTTGATTTTGGGGCTCTGGTGAGAGGACCTTCGCCCTCCTGCCCCAAACTCACGTGAAGCGTGTAACCGTGACGCGAGGCTTCTTTTCAGAACCCCCCCGGCATCATGAGCGTGTTGGACGACGTGTGCGCCACCATGCACGCCAAAGGCGACGGCGCCGACCAGACGTTGCTCCAGAAGCTCCAAGGTCAGGTGGGCTCACACGAGCACTTTAGCAGCTGGAACAAAGGATTCGTGGTCCATCACTACGCGGGAAAGGTGCGCCGCCGTCCTTCCGCCCCGCGCCCTTCGCGTTCCGTCCGTCCGTCCGTCCGTCCGACTGAACGCCGGCCCGGGGCGCCGTTCAGGTGTCGTACGACGTCAGCGGCTTCTGCGAGAGGAACAGGGACGTGCTGTTCAACGACATCATCGAGCTGATGCAGGGCAGCGAGTTGTAAGCCCCTCCGTCCGGGCGGGACGGCGCCGTCCCCGCCCGCCTTGGCCTGACCGTGGTGGCGCGCCTTCTCCTCCCTCCCTCAGTCCCTTCATCCGAAAGCTTTTCCCCGAGAACCTGAATGCGGAGAAGAGAGGACGTCCCACCACGGCCAGCAGCAAGATCAAGGTGAGGGCCAGATCGCCCGCCCGCCCGCCCGCCCACCCGTCAGTCGTGCCAGTGTCCATCGTCCGTCCCCGTCGGTCGTGCCGTCCTCCGTCCTTAGCTCCGCTTCCGCCCCGGCTTAGAAACAAGCCAACGCCCTGGTGGGGACGCTGATGAAGTGCACGCCCCACTACATCCGCTGCATCAAGCCCAACGAGACCAAGCGGCCTCGGGACTGGGAGGAGAAGCGGGTGCGTCACCAGGTGGAGTACCTGGGCCTCCGCGAGAACATCCGGGTGCGCCGCGCCGGATACGCCTACCGTCGCCTTTTCCACAAGTTCCTGCAGAGGTCGGTCGAGGGCGGAGGGAAGGGGCGGGCGGGCGCCGTAGGGTCGCGCCGTCCTGACCCCGGGCCGGCCCACGCAGGTACGCCATCCTGACCCGGGAGACCTGGCCCGTCTGGCGAGGCGACCCGCGCCAAGGCGTCCTGCGCCTCCTGGGCTCCGTCAACATGGACGAGGACCAGTTTCAGCTGGGGAAGAGCAAAGTCTTCATCAAAGCTCCGGAGTCGGTAGGAAAACCCGGATGGCGGCGGCGGCGGCGGCGGCGGGGCGCTCGCCACCGCGGGCGGGGAAAGACGGGCCGTGTCTTCTGCAGCTCTTCCTGCTGGAGGAGATGAGGGAGCGCAAGTACAACGGCTACGCTCGGGTCATCCAGAAGGCGTGGCGCAAGCACGTGGCCGTCCGCAAGTACGTCAAGATGAGGGAAGAAGGTGAGAGCCGCCGAAAAGCCCCGTCTCCTCCTGCTGCCGCCGCTGCCGCCGCCACCGCGTTCCTCCACCGAAAAGCTCGGTCTCCTCCTCTAACCCCGCCGCGTTCTTCCGCCAATGGGCCCATCTTCTTCTAGCTTCCGACATCCTCTTGAACAAAAAGGAACGGCGCAAAAACAGCCTGAACAGGAACTTTGTGGGCGACTACATCGGCACCGACGACCACCCGGAGATCCGGCAGTTCCTGGGCCGCCGGGAGAGGATCGACTTTGCCGACGTGGTGGTCAAGTTTGACCGCAGGTTCAGGGTGAGTGGGGAGGGGAGTCCAGGGGGGAAGGGCCGGGCCGGTCCGGTCCGGGCCGCGGCCGCAGACGCTCTTCCTCTCCATCTTTTTCTTTTTCTTTTTCTCTCTCCGGAGCAGACGGTCAAGCGCGACCTGGTACTCACACCCAACTTCTTGTACCTGATCGGACGAGAGAAGGTCAAGCAGGGACCCGACAAAGGGCAAATCCGGGAGGTGCTCAAGAGGAAGATGGACCTGGCCAGCATCCAGTCCGTTTCCCTCAGGTGCGAGGCGCCGCTCCCGGGAGGATATTGGGCCGTCCCCCCCCCCCCAAGCCAAGCGGGCCAGGCGGCCGGCGCCGACTGAAAGCCGCGCTCTCCGCGCAGCACGCTGCAGGACGACATCTTCATCCTCCATCAAGAAGAGTACGACAGCGTCCTCCAGAGCGTCTTCAAGACAGAATTCCTCAGTCTGCTGGTCCGGCGCCACCGGGAGCAAACCCGGAGGGATCTCCCGCTCAAGTTCAACAACCTGTGAGTGCGGCGGCGAGCGAGCGAGCGAGCGAGCGACCGAGCGCTCGCTCGTCCTCCCTTCACTCGCTCGCTCATCCTCAATTGGACCTCAGGTTGGAGTTCAAAGTCAAGAAGGGGGGCTGGGGCCCCTTTAGCTCCTCGGGGTCCAGGCAAATCCAGTTCCAGTCGGGCGAGGGAAACGAGGTGCTCCTGAAACCCAGCGGGAAACTTTTGCGCGTCTCCGTGGGACCGGGTTTGCCCAAAAACTCACGTGAGCGAGCGCCCCCGCCGCGCCGTCATGTCCCCTCCCCTCACTCCTTTTCTCTCAGGACCCACCAGGAAGGACGGCCGCAAGAGTTTCTGCCGGGAAAGGCGGGCCCCGCCGGCCGACTCGGGTACTCGTCGAAGGGGCCGCCGGGGGCCGCCGGGGGCCGGCCGATCGGGGCACTCCAACAGGCCGCCCGTCTCCATTTTGTCAGTTCCTCGCCGAGGCGGCGCGGAGAACCGACGGGGGAGCTCCGTCAGAGGCTCCTTGCTGAGGCAGGCCAGCGGCGAGCAGCCCGTTCTGCCCCGCCTCCAGAACCAGAACCGGCGCGAGAGCCGGCTCCTTCCAGAAGCCGACATGGGCTTCATGAACGTCCCGGAGCAGGGCGCCGCGGGGTGAGTGACCGCGCCCGGACCTCGGCCGCCTCGCGGATAGACGCCGTCGATGCGACCTATCCGACCTTTATCGAGCGCGCCCGCGTCCCGCCTTTCGGTCTTCTTCCCTTAGCGGTGTCCAAACTTTTGGCCCGCTTACGGACAAGCAGCTTGCATTTGTTCCACTGATGAAGGAAAACAAAAAAATTCTAAAGATGGATTTATTTGAAAGCGTCAGCTAGCTTCATGGCTGCCAGTGACGGTGACGTCGTCAAGAGGTAGAAGGAAGGATATTGCAATGTTTGGTGTCCAGCCAAAAAAAGGGCTTTGATTGAATGTGAAAGCAAGAGCGCTCCATTGGTTTCAACTGAATGTAGAGGAAAAAAATGCTGGAATGCAACGGATGGATCCAACTCGTAGCTGCTAGAGAGGCACCGTTTTAGTAAATCGCTCCCTCTAGTGTTAAGACTGAGAAGACGGCCAAACAGAAGCTTCTGGTGCGGGCCAGCCAGCCACCATTTGTTGGCAAAGTTTAGTTTTGGAGGAATGCCGTGGGCGGGGCTCAAAGTCCAACTCTCCCTCCACTAATTGCCGCCTCGACAGATTGCAGCGTCGGCGTTCCGGGGAGGCCAAGCCGGTCCCGGGAGCCGGACGCCCCAAGCCGGCCCCCAAAGCCAAGGCGCGCAGCCCGCGCTGCCGCGCTCTGTACGCCTACGACGCCCAGGACACGGACGAGCTCAGCTTCAACACGGACGACGTCATCGAAATTCTCACCGAAGGTGCCTCGCTGGCTCGGCTGGCTTTCTCCTTCTCACGCCGTCCTTTTACTCCTCCCTCGAAGCCTAACTAGCTCCCTCCCTCCCTCCCCCCTTTTCCATGGCGGCGCCCAGATCCGTCGGGCTGGTGGTTCGGACGCCTTCGCGGCAGAGAGGGAATGTTCCCCGGAAACTACGTGGAGAAGATTTAGACGGCGATGCCCGAGCTCACCGACCGTTCTTTTCCCCTCGGAGGGGCGCGATCGCGGGTCAAGGGGCCGTCCGGCCGTCCCGAGGAGCCGCCGCGGAAGCCGGCCGGCTAGCACTTGGGCGCGAGACTCGCCTTTTGTCGTGTTCTGGCCGACGCCAAGAAATATAGTATTCAATAAAGTTGAACGCCAACATTTCCCAGAGAAGTGGTGCCATGGGCTTTGTCGAGCAACCGCTTTCTATCGACTGGGGGGCATTTAGGGCTCATTTCCTGTCATTCGAAATGAGTTCAAATGACATATGGCGGGATGGACATGCAAGGGTAAAGATTTTGCGGGTCCCAAACAGAGATGTGCAAGTGGATGAGAGACTTGAATATGACTGAGAGGTTTTTTTGGCGGGCCCGGTCACACGGATCTCGGAGTGTTGTTTTTTGTTTTTTCCACAGCTTTCAACGCAAAGCTTTTGGCTGCCATTTGGGCTGCCATTCGGGCTGCCATTTTGGCTCACTATTTTCGCATTTCCCAGAGTTCCGTTGGCCCGCTTTGGCCACGTTGCCTTCGGCCGCTCGTGGAAAACAAACACTTCCGTCACGTTTCCCCGACGTTGTGCACACGAATCGATAGCCAGAGCAAGAGGACGGAGGTGGCCGTGGCCTCATCACGCAGCTGTTCGCGCTGTCCCCGGTTGATGACGTCACCTACGCGACTCAGCAAGAAAACAGACAGACGGACGGCCGGCCGGCCGAAGAGAACGGCGACCGCTCTCCTTTGGCTCTTGACAGCCACGGGAACTTGGTTCCACTATCATGATCGTCACTCCAATCCATTGGGCGACTTTCGAGAGAGCAAATTCAGTCGATGGATCGTCGTTAGACTAGCGGAGGACCGTGAAGGCAACGTGACCCTTCCACGCATTTTGGGATCGTCGACCGAGAGCGAGCTAGCCATGGACGACTTTCTGTTGGCTTGCAGCGGAGCCGTCAAGGTAAGACGCTCGAGTGGCGCTTTTTTTTTGGCTTTTGCCCGCTAGGGGGCACTTGACGCCGACTTGTCCGGATAATAGCGAGCAAGTCGTCAACTTGCGAGCCCAAACGAGCAGTAGTGTGCCCGCGCTTTCGTCTTTTGGACAGGACTGTGACCGGGACTGTCACCAGGACTGTCACCAGGACTGTCACCAGAACTGTGACCAGGACCGTGACCAGGACCGTGAGGGGACTGACAGTCACGGGACTGACCGTCCTCGGGCTGCGAACAAGAAATGCCCGGGAACAAACTTTGACTGTCATCAATATCAGTGACTTGATCCTCAGTTAGAAGCCCCACCCATTTGAAGTGGGGGGATCGGGATAATGAACCCCCCCTCGGGCGAACGAACCCCCGCTCAGGCAGCCCACCACTGTTCCAAATGTCTTCTTCCTCCGGCCAAAATGCATCCCACCGATGAGTTTATTTCTCGAGTGTCCAGTCTCCGTCGCTTCAAATAGATTGGACGTCAACTGTAAACTCATGACCGATATTTGGAGGCGCCCTCTTCCGATTGCCACGGCTTTAACTCGCCGCAATAGACGTCCCATCTGTTTGGCGCTGTCGGCCGAGAGGGCGATCGATGTCTTTAAAGTTTCCAATTGCCACCCCAGGCGGACGCTTCGCTCCCGTCGGGACGGCTCTTCCACGTGGTCCTGGGCAACGAGGCCTGCGACCTGGACTCCATGGTGTCGGCGCTGGCCTACGCCTACTTCCTGCACAAGGTGCGTCCGCTGCGTCTTCGCCTCCCTTCTCCCCCCCCTCTCCTCACCTCGCCTCACCTCGCCTCACTCCCTGGCTCCGGGCAGACGACGGGCGGCGACGCAGCGCTCAGCGTCCCGCTGCTCAACATCCGGCGATCGGAGCTGCCCCTGCGACCCGACAACTTGTTCCTGCTGCGCCGGGCCGGCCTCTCGCCCGACTCCCTGCTCTTCCGGGACCAGCTGGACTTGGCGGCGCTGCGGCGGAACGGACGCCTCCGCCTCACGCTGGTGGACCACAATGTCCTGCCCAGGTAAACATCCAAAAGGGCCGCGCGTGAGCGACCGATCCGGTGGGAGTCCCTGCGCCGAGCGCCATCAGTTAGCTTTGGTTGGTTTTCGTTCGACTCTGGGTGTTTTTTTTGCCACTGTGTGGCTTGTCCGTGACGACGATCGCTTCACGTTCAAGTCGCTGCGCAGATAAGCTAGGACGCTAGGATGGCGGGAGAGTAGCCAGCAGCCGGCGCTCGGAATCGGGAGGCGCCAAAACCTTATCGGCGCGATGCCACTCGCAGTGGCGACGCGGAGCTGGAGGGGGCGGTGGTGGAGGTGATTGACCATCACGCCCTGGAGAGAGAGCCCGCGCCCTCGTGCCCCGTGACGGTGGAGACGGTGGGCTCCTGCGCCTCCTTGGTGACGGAGCGCATCCTGCGGGAGGCGCCGCACGTCCTGGACCCGCAGCTGGCTCAGCTCCTTTACGGTAAGCACCGACCCCCCCCCCTAGCGAGCGCCCCCCCCCCGTATGCTGACCGCCGTCCGCCGACCACTATCCTCCGCTTTACTCAGCGGCCATCTTGATAGACTGCGTCAACATGGCGCCCGCGGCGGGCAAGGTCACGCCTAAAGACAGCCGCTGCGTGGCCGCCCTGGAGGCAGGCTTCCCCTCGCTGCCGCCACGGGCTCATCTGTTCCGGGAGCTGCACCAGGCCAAATTCGACGTGTCCGGTGAGTCCCCGACGCGCCACGCGGTACCCTGGCGACCCTGGCGACCCTGACTCACCCGGCCCTCATCCTCAGGCCTCGGCACGGAACAGATGTTGATGAAGGACATGAAGAGCCTCGGGGGAAGCGTCTCCATCGCCGTGTCCGTGCTCTACCTGTCCTTGGAGGTCCGTGTCCCGCCCCAGAGACGTGGCGTGCGCCCCCGCCAACGCTTGCGGCCCTCTCCCAGGTGTTCATGCGGCGGGCGGAGCTGGAGGCGGAACTTTCCGCCTTCTGCGCCCAGCGCGCTTTGGATCTCCTGGTGTTGATGAGCATCCGCTTCACGGAGGCCGAGGAGCCCATCAGGGAGCTGGCCGTCTTCGGTCTCGCTGCCGAGCCCAGGGAGCAGGTAGTTGGCGTGTGGGTCGTGGCCAGCGCCGGCCTCTCGCCGGCCTCCAGCCGGCCCACCGCCGGCCCCCCGCCGGTCCGTCACCACTCCCCACGGTCCTCCGCAGGTCGGCAGCTTCCTGGAGCGAGCCGCGAACCCGGCCTTGGACCTGCGTCCCATCAGCAGCCCGCATCCTCACTTGCTGGCCTATCACCAAGGTAACGCTCGGCCCGCACTCGGCGTGTCGCACCCGTACCGCTCGCCCCTCGCGTTACCTGGCCCTCCCTTTCGAACAATGCCCGACGCCATTTTTGGGTGGCGCCGGATGAGCCGTTCATTCAAAGTGGGGGTCCGATGGCCAAGGAAAACCAAGACCCCAACCCCCCGAAAGGGGACGCCCACGATTTACTCATCGTCTCTCGATGGCGGTGCCGAAGCCATTTTAGTGGGGAGGCTCCCTTAAAAAGGCCATGGGAATCGTCCCACTGACGCCTCGGCTTTGCGCGCCTCCATCAGGAAACGCCTTGGCGTCGCGGAAGAAAGTCCTGCCGCTACTCAAAGACTTCGTCAGGCGGCGCGACGACGAGGACGAGTACGAGGACGGGACGCGGGTGCCGCCCACGCCCGCCAACAGCTTAGCAGAGGGCTGCCCCCTGGACGCCGGGCCGCCCGCCTTCAGCGCTCTCGCGCTGCACGAGCAGTTGGCCCGGAGGGACGCCCGTTGAAGCCGCTCAATAAAATGTGGAAAGAACAAAGTGTCCGGCCCGCCTCCTTTGTCCCAGGTGACCCGCTGACCTTCGGGAGCCCGGCGGCGCCCAAACGATCGGAGGCAGATGCCCCGGGGCGCCACTCCCCCGATCGTGTTGCCTCGGTCCCATCCGGTTGGTGCCGCCCCGATATGGACCGCGCCGTATTGATACTGGCGTCGCGTGGTGCGAGGACAATGGTTTCAATGCAAAAAACGTTTACTTCTCCTCCATAGTCAACGTCGGGGGCTGCCCGACTCGGGTCGTGGAGGGCTCCTCAGCGGTCTGTCTGTCCCGCGTCCGACACCCCTGACCATCTAATCGGTGTGATTGAGCTCATGGAGAAAATGCCCAATTTCATTGGATTCGGGTGCACTAGAAGGGGGAGGGAGAGATTGGGGGCCCTCCGAGACGGAGGTTGGGGACCCCCGGAGTCAAGTTTTCAACAACACTATTTTCCTGCTTGTTTGAGGGAAAATTGGTGAGCCAAAACCTGCAGCCCTTTGCATCCCAAATCAACCAAATGGAGCAAATAAAAGAAGGCAGGCTCTTGCGCACTAGACGCCACCTCGTGTATTTGGACACTGAACGCTAATCTGCCCGGCAAAACGGGACTCAAAGGCGACGTCGTTTGGGGAAAAAAACACGGCGAGGAAAACGGCGGCGGCGCCCCCTCCCTCTCGTCGTCCGTCTCCGGCGCGCCGGGCCTAGTCCACCGCCCGTCTGGCTCTCTGCCTGGACGCCGTCTCGTCCCGCTCCTTCTCGGGAGGTCGTCGGCGGCGGCGGCAGGCGGCCAGCTCGGCCCGGAAGGAAGGCGTGTAGAAGCCGTAGATGAGCGGGTCGCAGCAGGTGTTGAGGTTGCCGAAGAGGAAGAGGCCGTGGTGCAGGTATTCGGGCGTGAAGCCCACCACCTCGGGCCGGAACCAGTACCACACCCCCAGCAGGTAGTACGGCGTCCAGCACACCACGAAGGAGAGCACGATCATCACGGTCATCTTCAGCGTCTTCATCCTGGCTCGGGAGACTCCGTCGGCCCCGCTTCGACGCAGTCGACCTGGGGGGTGGCGTGGCGTGACCGGACGTTTGGTCACCCGGACCCAGACGCCCGGCGACCAAACGTCCATGTACCGGGGGGTGGGGGGGTTTGCACCCGCTGTTGTCGCCGCCCTTGTCCGGAAAGGCCGCTTACCTTTGTTCCGCGCGTGCGCCTTTTTGATGTGAAGCACGATGTGGCCGTAGCTGCAGCTGATCACCAGCAGGGGGATGGCGTACAAGGTGCCCAAGTAGAACATGTTGTAGAGCGTGGCCTGCCAAGGCGCGCCGAAAGCGCCGTGGGTCGCGCACTGAATGAAGTCGCCGCCGTCCGCCCCCTGGCCCGCGTTCACCGTGCCGAACACCAACAGCTGCAAAAAGGGCCGCCGTCACACCCGTTTGAAAACTAGCCAAGGCCGCGGGCTTTGCCGCTGAGCCCCAAAGCGCGCCCCTACTGGAAAAAAAGTGAGATTTGGACTACGCCGGCTGCCACCGGCCTCCGAGCCACTAGCATTTCTCTGGGATCAGGACCGCTCTCTTATGGGTTAACATTACGCAACATTCCGGTGGGGATTTATGGCACGGCGTGGCTTCCACTCCAAACAAAAGGCGCCCGCGGGGACCCGACGTCGGTCTTGCTACTTTCAGACTTGCGGCCCGTTCTCAAGGGTTAGTCCGTTAGCTAGCTAGCTAGTTAGTTCATCAGCCCTAGCCTAGTGTTACGGGCGGCGAGCACCTGCGGTGCGGCCAGCAGGAGGCTGAGGCTCCAGGCCAGCGCCAGGGCGCCTCGGTTCCCGCGCCGGGCGCTCAGCGGCCGCACCACGGCGCGGCGGCGGTCCAGGCCGATGAGCGTCAGCACCGAGGCCGAAGCCTGCATGGCCAGCAGCTTCAGGAAGCTCAGCAGGCGGCAGAGGGCGTCGCCCCCGTACCACTGCACCGTCACGTTCCAGACGGCGTCCAGCGGCATGGCCACAAAGGTCATCATCAGGTCGGCCGCCGCCAGGCCCGCCAGCAGCGGGCGCAGGCGGGAGGGCGGACGGCGCCGCACGCTGGCCGCCAGCGCCAGGTTGCCGGCGGCGGCCACGGCGAACAGCAGCGCCGTGGCCCCCACTCGGAAGCGGGCCGCCCCGCCGAAGGCGGGGGCCTCCCACCGGGACGCGTTGGCCGGCCGCGGCGACCGCTCGCCCGACATTCTCGGACGGGAAATTGCCCGAAGAAAAGAGAGCGTGGCGTTGATGGAGAACCTGCTGGAAAGCTTCACTTTAGGGCCCGCCTATTTCAAGCGTGGAAAAGAAAACCTTGTGGAAAGCTCCGCTTTAGGGCTGGCCTCTTTGGAGCTCCGCCCTTTTGTCAACAGCTGGATGAGCAGGCCTAAAGTTTCCAAAAGCGCACGCCCAGGCAGACCTTTACGAAATCTGTGAAATCGCCGGGGCTTTGGTTTCCATGGGAAAGGCGTCGTTTTAGGTCGGGGCCATTGGCTAAATATGTTTGTAACGGTCACTCAGCCAGCACACAAGTCCCAACTCTGACGCAAGATGGCCGCCAGATACTTACGCCGCTCTGAATGACGTCACGCACCGTGATGCGGCCGCCCACCCAATAGGAAAGAAACGCGGGCTTTCAAAACATAACCCGGAAATAGGCGTCTCGGCTTGTTGTGTTTCTCGCGCTCGCTTCCACTTTTGCTTGATTCCCGAACGAGGACGCCACACTCGCGAAGGTTTGAAGACGTCGAAGATGTTGGAGTCCCCGGCCCCGAGTCAGTGTGAGTTAGCCACGACGGCCTCGTCGCCTTACACAAGTACTGCAAGTCAACTCGATGTTATCGTGGTATTGCGCGCATGACAACTCAGAAAACAATATGCTCACACTTGACGTGATAAAATGTGTCTGGTGCGTGTGTGCGCGAGCCCGAATGTGTGTTTCTTTCCCTGCCCTGTGAAGAAATGTCTGTGTTTGAGAGAGAATTTATTTGTCAAGAGCGTACGTGTGGGAATGCACCAGTGTTTATGAAATATACTGTTGTCGCGAGAATAGAACTCGCAGCGGGACGTGGATTCTCCCCCCCAAATATTTTTGTTGTTGTTGACAAGGGAAAGGCAAACTATCAGGAGTAGTGAAAAATCAATCAAATGTACCCCACGACAATGCCTTTCTGTTGTGCCAAACACAAACCAGTGCCTCAGTATGGATGCTTTGGCCATCAAACATGCTATTGGGACACAACATTGAAGTGCGAACGAGCCTATTCTGAAGCCCCGGGTGACTTTTGCGGCGCAGATGGACGCCTGACGGCCGAACAGATGGACGAGCAGAGGCTTCAAAATGTGGCCTATCACTATTTGTGTCGACTGGAGGAGGCCAAAAGGTGTGTTCAATTCATTCTTCATTCACCCACGGCCTGACATTTTTTCCAGTCGCACGGCGACGTCTTTGCGAGCGGTCGGCGTCCGCCGCCGGAACGCTGGCGTTCCCGTGACCTCGTTTGCGGACGCCACCGACGGTCCAACGCTTTTGCTGGCGCAGGTGGATGGAGGCGTGTCTGGGGGAGGAGCTTCCGCCGCCCGGCGAGCTGGAGGAGACCTTGAGGAACGGCGTGGTCCTGGCCAAAGTGGCCCATCGCTTCGCTCCGGCCGTCGTTCCCCGCGAGAAGATTTACGACTTGGAGCAGCGGCGATACCAGGCGAGCCTTTGGTCGCGACCCCCTCGTCAACGCCCTCATCTTCCGCTTTCTGCCATTTGCAGGCCGGGGGTCTGGAGTTTCGCCACACGGACAACATCAATCGCTGGAGAGGCGCCATGGCGGCGTTGGGGCTGCCGCCCGTGAGTCGGCCGCCGCCAACCTCAATAAAGTCCCCAAAAACCAAGCAAATGGGCGCAAGCCACACAATTGGTGCCTATCGAAAGGGGCAAACATTTGCGAATATTGGACGCACGTGGTGTCCTCCCTTTAGATATTTCATCCCGAGACCACCGACGTCTACGAGAAGAAGAACATGCCGAGAGCCGTGTACTGCATACACGCCCTGGGGTGAGCGCGCGGCCGCCGGCCCGCCCTTTCGCGGGGTCCGCCGCGCCGCTCCCTGACCCGTCGAGTCCCTTTTTCTCTCCAGCGTCTACCTTTCCGGCCTGGGTCTAGCTCCCCCCATGGCAGAACTTTGCGGCGAGGTCAAGTTTTCGGGTAAGTGCCGGTGTCCCTTCGAGACGGCTCCCTTTGAGGCTGACGTGGGCGTGGCCGTGCCCTCAGAGGAGGAAATCCACAACATGAAGCTGGAGTTGGACAAATGCGGCCTCCGCCTGCCCGCCTTCCACAAAATCCAGGGAATCCTGTCCCAAGAGATGTCGACGGACGAGGCCGCCGACGCCGCCGACCGGGACGCCGCCGACCGGGACGCCGCCGACCGGGACGCCGCCGAGGGTGAGCCGCTTCCTCTTCGCTCCTCGGCGAAGGGGGCCGTCTGACCCGTTGATCCATTCCAGCGCGAGCGGCGGCGGAGGCCGTCAACGAGTCGTTGCGGGGCGACGACCCCGGACTCACCTTGGAGCGTCTGAGGGCCCCCCCTCTCCGACTGCCCCCCGTTTTCACTGGCGGGGCGTCCCTTTATCACCGCCAACTCGGGCTGTTGCAGACGCGCTCCGCGCAGGTACGCGGTAAAGTGGCGCCCGTTCGTCCACGTCACGCTGACGACCCCGCGCGACCCGCAGGGGGCGCTGCATCAGGAAGAGCTGTTCGTCGCCGTGGAGATGCTGTCGGCCGTGGTGCTCGTCAATCAAGCGCTGGAGGCGGGAGACCCGCGGCAACTGGGCCGCGTGTTGGCCAGCTCGTCGGCCGGCTTGACGGAGGTGGATCCCGCCCTGCTGGACGAGTGAGGAACATGGCAGGGGGGGTTCATGGCTACTCTTGCACAAATTCTGTACTTTTCAGAGGTGTTGACAAATTAGCGCGTGAGTAATTCATTGTCATGTCAACGCATTGACTTTGATGTGAATGTCGCCCCTGCCCACACGGTCGCCCCGAGGCCCTTTTGGTAGAGGTGCCGTGAACTGAAGTCAGTTTATCGCTCGTACCTGAACGTTACCATACTCGTAGGAGTGGTCATTTAGTATGAAGTGGGGAAAGGGATATTTCAACTATATTGGTATAGCTTTGGGTTGGCTACAGTATGGCTATGGGGAGCCCAAAATGCTAACACTAGCGATGCTCCCAAAAATCCGCACAGGTACTTGTCGCACCTGTCCGAGCTGACGCTGTCGGCGGGATGCCAAATGCTGACGTGGAATCAGCTTCAGGAAGGAATCTGGCAGGTTAACGAGAAGGGGCGCGCCCAGGATCGGCGTAGGTGGTCCGCGCGCACGGCCAGCGTGTGCCATTTTCTCGGCTGACTGACCTCTGACCCTTTAGAGATCCTGGCCCTCCGCGCTCTCAACGAGGCTCTGACCCTGGGGGACCCCGACGGGCTGCTTTCCGCGCTGATGTCGCTGCCGCCGCCCTCCGGCGGCGCCGTGGACATCCGGCCCGCCGACGTCGGCCGTTACCTGAGCGCGATGAGGGACGTCCGGCGGCGCAAAGCGCAGGTCAGCTTAGGCACCCCGCCAAGAATGAGTCTGCATCGAATGAACCGGCGCTGCCCCGTCAACCATTCAGGTCGGTGGAGACGCGGGCGCCGAACTGTGGTTGGCTGACGTCCAGGAAGTGGTGACCAGAGTCAATCGGGAGACCGGGCAAGCTCTAAAATGTGAGTCCATGGTCGGAAATAATCCAAAGCCCTTCGGCGCTTCGGTCCTCGTCGACGGCGCAGCACGTCCGTCCAATCCGTTATTAGCGGGAGGCCCGGTCGGCCCCGCATGAGCAAATTTCCATCGGGCGCCACCCTCCCGCTTCAAACGGACGGGGTGTCCGCTCGGGACGATCGGACGTCTAGCGTCGTCGGAAGTACAAAAGTAGTCTCCGGCTAAGTTGCTACCGACGACGTTCGCAGCGTGCCTGGCGCTGGCGGCCGTCAACCAAGCGGTGAAGGAAAAGCAGGCGGCGCAGACCCTGCGAGTGCTCTCCCTGCCAGAGGTGGCGCTGCAGGGCGTGAGGCGGCGCGACGCGGCCGAGTATCAGCTGCGGCTGGCCTCTCTCATGCGGCGCAAGGCCGCGGCAGGTGACGCCGGCGGGAGCGAGGGGGGTCAGAGAGGGCGGCCGCTGAAGCCCGTCCGCCTCTGCAGGAAACAACAAGAGTCCCTGGGTGGGCATCCCCACCGCGGACGGTGCCGTCTTCTTCTTTCACCTGGGCAAATTGGAAGGCACCTGGCAGAAGCCGCCCCACTTTGTCCACAACAGCGTCTTCCTGGACCGGCGGGACGTCCAGGTGCCGCCTCGTCCGTCCGCGCCACCCGGTCGCCCTCGCTCGCCCGCTCACGCCGCCCGCCCACCCGCAGGAAGCGGTCAGCGACGTCCGGGCCGAGCAGCGGCGTCGAGAGCTTTGGGCCGACAACGTGGAGCTGATCGCGCGCCTGCAAGCGGCCTCTCGGGGATTCTTGGCCAGGCGTCGTCTGGCGGCCCGCCGCCGTTACCTGCGTGACAACGTGGGCGCCATCGTCCTCATCCAGGTGCGCGGGACGTGGGTCGAGGCTCGAGTCCGCGGACGTCGGTTCCCCTCTGGGGATTCCCAGAAAGCCACCACGGTCACCGCTGGCGTTTGCCCTTCAGGCTCACTGGAGGAGGTTCGTCTGCCAGCGGGCGTACAGGAGGCGGCTGCGCTTCCTCTACAGCAACTGGAGGGCGGCGGTCAAGGTACGTTTTACCGGAGTACGCCGGCTCGGACGCCCGATCCGCCGCAAATTTGCACGCCGGGGTTTTGGGGAGGAAGGAGTTGATTCCCGAGCCAGTGGAGTTTCCACAACCCGGTCGATGACGACACGCCAAAGCGGGCGGGAGGAGGGGCCTCGCTCCCGTGGCCCCTCCACGTTTGTCCCCTCTTCTCCTTGCTTTCAGATTCAAGGCTTTGTGAAGATGTGGCTGGCCCGGAGGAAATACCTGGCCCGCTTGAGCTTCTTCGCACAAAACGTGAGTACCGTATTTTCACGACTATATGGCGCATCATATTTTTAGCCGCAGTAACGAGTGCTATTTCTGTATTTTAAACACACAAAGGACGCACCGTTTTTTTAGACGCACATATGTTATATATTATATACGAATATCTAACCGCAATAGCGCTGGCTACCGGAAGCAGCCCCAGACTCTTTTTCCGGTTCCCGGTGCACAGTGACTGCTGGGATATAGAGTTCTTGCACGCTTCACCCACACGCTAAAAAAGACTTTTATGAGCGCCTTATAGTCGTGAAAATACGGTATATGCCGGCGTGCCGCCCATTGGCTTGCACGCGCGGCTTCATCGGCACCCCGATTCGCAGGTGGGCGCCATCGTCAAGATCCAAACCTTCTTCCGAACCCGGCGCGCGCAGGCCGAGTACCGGGCGCTGGGTGAGTCTTTTGTCTGGGACGGCTGGCCGACGGACGGGGGGACCGACCGACCGATCGACCGACCGTCTGTCGGCAGCCCAATCGGACGCGCCTCCTCTGAGCGTGCTCGGGAAGTTCGTCCACCTGCTGGACTTCGGCAACGGCGACATGCGAGAGGAGGCGGAGCTGGCGCGTCTTCGCGGGGAGGTGGTCCGCGCCGTCCGCTCCAACCGGCGGCTGGAGGCCGACCTGGACCTGATGGACTTGAAGATCGGGCTGCTGGTGCGCAACAGGGCCACCCTGCAGGTGGGAGCGTCTTCCGTACCCGGCCGGGCGAGCGCTTGACGAGCCTCACGCGCCTCTCCCGCAGGAAGTGGCGGCTCACTGCAAGAAGCTGACCAAGAAGAACAAGGAGAAGCTGTCGGGCATGATGGACGCGGAGAGGAGCAAAGGCCTGAAGGCCCTCAGCCGTGAGCACAGACAGAGACTGGAGGCCTACCAGCACCTCTTCTACTTGCTCCAAGTGGGTGGGGGGGCTCGGCCGGGGCGCGCCCCGCCCCGCCGTGCAATGCCGTCCCGCTCAAGGCCACGGTGCGTTTCAGACGCGTCCGTCCTACCTGGCCAAGCTGCTCTTCCTGGCGTCGCACAGTGGCGGGAGCTCGTCCTTGGTGCAAATGTTGATCTTCAGCCTGTTCAACTACGGTGCCGACGATCGCCAGGCCTTCCTGCTTGTGCGCCTCTTCACCGAGGCCCTCCACCTGGAGCTAAGGTCGCCGCTTGACTCGAGCCGCCCCGCCCCTTTTTGTCATTCTTTCTTCTTAAACCCCACTCATTATAGAATCCTGGCAAGTTGAATTCTTCTTCGGCTCCTTCCCTTTGCAACTCGGGCCGGTAGATGGGGCAGAATGACATTAGCTAACCATTAGCCGACCAATGACGTGTCCCCCTCAGGTCCAGGGTGAGCGAGCCTCGGGACGTGATCAAGGGGAACCCCTTGGTGGTCAAAATGCTGGTGGACTTCTACCGGCGCGACCGGGGTCGCGACGTCTTGCGCGAGGTCTTGGGGCCCGCCCTGGCCGACGTCCTGGCGGCGAGCGAGACGGACGTGAGGACCGACCCGCTGGAGGTCTACAAAAGCTGGATCAACCAGAGCGAGAGCCGTAGCGGGCAGAAGAGGTGCGGACGGGTCGGCGGGCGGGCGGGCGGGCGGTCGGGCAGCGCCCAAACAAACCACTTGGCGCTCCAGCTCAATCAACCCCGACCGCGCTCCCCCTCGCCAGCTCCCTCCCTTACGAGGTCTCCGCCGAGGAGGCGCTGGCTCATCCCGAAGTGCGGCGGCGCGTGGACGTGGCCGCGGTCAACCTGCAGAACCTGACCCAGAGAATCCTCCAGGCCATCACTTCCAGTGTGGACAAACTCCCGTAAGCCGCCGCCCGTCCCTCCTCTTCGTCCTCTTTCTCCTCTTCCAACTCTTTGTTTTTGCCTTTGTGCAGGTACGGCTTCCGCCACATGGCCAAGGTCCTCGGAGACGCCCTGAGGTCAGAGTTCCCGGCCGCCGGCGAAGACGACGTTTACAAGGTCCGTAGCCGGCCGAACGGGGTTCGCCGTCCGCGCTCGCATCCGTCACACCGCCGCGCTTCGGGTCGCAGGTGCTGTGCAACGTGCTGTATTACCGCTTCATCAATCCCGCCGTGGTGGCGCCGGACGCTTTCGACGCGTGCGAGCTCCCGGGGGCGCCCGGGGGCCTCCGGCCGGAGCGGCGCCGCCTCCTGGGCTCGGCCGCCCGCCTGCTCCAGCGCGCCGCCGCCGGCGAGCGCTTCCTCGGAGACGGCCGGCACGTGGCCGCGCTCAACCGCTATGTGGAGTGCGCGCACGGCACCTTCAGGTCGTCGTGGTTTCATCTAGATCGGATCGGGGCTGTCCAAACCAATGAGGAAGATCTCACCACAATCCGGCGGTCTACTCCGTTAATACTTCAAAATGAATACTTTTTTTTGGACAGCCCCGATCTAGACGATCCCACTTTTAGTTAGCCACGCGGTTCTAAGTGTGCTCGGCTCACGCCGCAGGAAGTGGGTGTCGCGCGTGATCGACGTTCCCGAGCCATCGCGGCGCTACGGCCTGGACGAGTACTCGGAGACGTTGATCGTGGGCCGGCCCGTCGTCTACCTCTCGCTGGGCGAACTGCTCGACGCCCACCGGGTGAGTCCCGAGCCCGCGGAAGGCGTGGGCGCCGCTCGTGGCTGACGCCGGAGACGTGGCTGACTCGCAGCTGCTGTTGGAGCACCGGGACGTCTTGTGTCCCGAGGCCGCCGACCCGCTGGCCGTCCTGCTCGCCGACGTCGGGCCCGTCCCCACCCGGAGCCAGCTGACGGGCGTCGCCGACGGCCAAGGTACCGGCTTGTTGCTGCCCGATGCCCTTTACGGCGCGGTTGAGCCCGTTCTTTACCACGCGGCAGACGACCCCGCATCGGATTGGAGAAAGACGGAGATCTCTCTGACGCTCGCCGACAAGTTTGAGGACCGGCGTAACGGCGGCGACGACGACGGCGACTTGGCGCTGCTCTTCCTCCGGTGAGTCCTCTGCCGGCTTCCCGCTGCAAATACGAGCGCCACCGACGCTTTGCCTTCAGCACCAAGCGGCTGATCGCGGACGTGATCCGGGCGCAGCCGGGCGACACCCTCGCCGACGTCCTCCGGACCGCCGCCACGCCCGAGCAGGTGAGCACGCCGACGGAGAAGAATCCCGCGCGCCGTCGACCGCTCTACGCGAGGCCATGTCGATAGCAAACTAGGTATCCAACGTAGAAAGGGTCGCTCTCGTAAACAATGGCTCATCGGTGTCGGCTTCCAAAACCCGGCCACGATTGCGGGATACCACTTTTGCCACGTCATCAATTTGACAAATCTCTGAAAATTAGGCGCCAACTGTGCCATGGTTGTCATTATTCTCCACACATATTTAAAGCCATGCCCCCAAACTGAGCAGAAAGTGACCTTCACCCTTTGCTGCGACACCAAAATCAAGGTGTCACATCTTTGGCAAGATTTGTCAAAGCGGGCGCCGTAGACGGCTCTCGACGCCCAACTCCGTCGTTCCAAATGGATGGGATGGATTGGAATTTTTGAAAAAGGCTGGGCTCCGACAGGAGGCGTGTCACCGGCGGCTGATGAGGCAGCGCGCGGTCGGGGACGCGCCGGCCCGCCCGCCGAGAAGGACATCCTCCTCCTTCTCCGCCCTGGATCTCGAGGAGAAGAAACGAAAGATCGGCAAGAGCGTTCGGCGTCTGGAGGCGGCGGGTCTCCTGCCGCCCACGGGCGCCCATCGCCGCCTCCTGGCCGCCATCGCGCAGGTAAGTCGCCCGAGGAAGAGCGCCCCGGGCCGGCCGCGACCCACGCCCTCCCCTCCCGCCGCAGGACGTGAGAAACCGCTGTGCCCGCCGGCGGCGTCGCGCGGCGGAACTGGCCAAGTTGGACCAGACTCTGGGCGGCCTGCGGGCCAAGAGCGACTTCCTGGGCCGTCAGGCCGACTACTACCGCCATTACATCGCCCGCTGTCTGGACGAGCTGACGGCCGCCGCCGGGTGAGTGGGCGGGAAGGGCGCCTCGCCCGCCGCCCCGCTGACGTTTTGTGGCCCGGCAGCACGGCCCCCGGTGAGAAAAGAGCAGACGCGCGGGGGAAAAGGAAATTGACGACGGTAAGCTACACGGCCGCGCGGCTGCACCAGAAGGGCGTGCTGCTGGAAATCGGCGACCTGCCCTCCACGCAGTGAGTACGCCGCCCGACTAGTATCGAGTCGAGAGCGCCGACACCCGGCGATAACGCGGACGTGTGCTCGCGCCGAGGTTCAAGAACGTGCAGTTCGACATCGCCAGCGGCGCCGAGAAAGGAAGCTTCCTGATCCGCGCTCGCTTCCTGGGCGTGGACGTGGAAGAATTCCACATCAAGTACCAGGTACGGCCAAAACCCGCCCGCCTGCTTCTCAGTTATCTTTTGCGTCCGTCCGTTAACTCTTGCGCCCCGATAGCTAATCTCTTCCGCGCGTGCGCCCGTTCAGGACCTCCTCCAACTGCAGTACGACGGCGTGGCGCTGATGAAGATGTTCGACAAGGCCAAAGTCAACGTCAACTTGCTCATCTTCCTGCTCAACAAAAAGTTCTTCAACAAATGAACGGACGCCCAGTCACTGTTTGAACTCAGCAAAGAAGTTTTACTCTATTTGGTCTTTTGTGTATGACAAACAATAAATATGGTACCTCGCACAAAAGGCGCGCTGGTGATTTCCGAGCCGCTCCGCCGTCCACCAGGGTGCCGAGATCAAAAAGTGGGGTCGCCGTATCCACTCTAATAGCGCAGCGCCCCCCGTGTTAGCTCGGGCCTCAAAAGGTGACGGGTCCTTCTACCTCTGGACCATTGAGTCTCTTGGAGTCCTGAAGACATTTGCCGCTACGGACGGTTCCAGACATCAAATCCGCGCCGCATTGGGTGTCGGTTCATGTTTCACGGTCATTAGCGGATGATCCAATTTGGCCGCTGTACAAAGTGACCCAATATTATCGTGCGTGGTCACGTTTAACAAACCAAAATGGATGGAATTCAAGTTCGGCCCGTTTTTTTTCTCCCCCAAAATGGCCCTTCTTGGGAGGAAAAAAACGATTGATGTCCATGTACCTATGTCATTCACTTAGGAGTAATCCCCAAAGCGTATCTTGGGTAAATACAGGCTTTTTAGGGTTTGGGTCCCGCCGCCGCCCGCTCCTCAGTCAGTCACCGTAAGGCTCCGACACCTTCTCGGCCAGACTCTCCCGAAAGACGGACAGCTGCTTCATCTGTTCCGTCTGCATGGAGTGCCTCCTCGTGAGCTTCTTTTTGCGGGGCTCGCCGTCCGGGTAGCCTTTCTGCACCTTCAGAGGCGGGAGGAAGCCGCAAGGCGGCCTGCCGTGGGGGAGGCGCTCCAGCGGGAAGGTGCCGGAGCCGCGCCGCCCGGCCCGCTCGACGCTCTCCCCAAAGGGCGGCGCCTCGAACACTCGCCGCTCCTCGGGAGATCCGGGGACCGGAGCCGGGCGTCGCTCGCTCCCGCTAGCTTCGGGCCCGGACGAGATTGGCTCACCGCTCCCCGAATACGGAACGCGGTGCCGCTGAACTTCGTCCGAGCGGCGGGAGGGGGCGCGTCCGGGGCGGTCTTCCCGCTCCGCCGCCCGGGGTTCGTGCGTCTCGATGCTGTGTCGCCGCGACGTGGACGCCCGGGCCGGCTCGGCCAGTAACACGGCGTCCATTCGCTGACTCAGACGGGCCACGCCGCCGTCCGCGGCCGGCCCGAGGCGGGCCGGGGGCGCGGTCGGGCCCTCCGCGGCCGGCCCGAGGCGGGCGGAGGGCGCCACCAGGCCCCAGGGTTCGGAGTTCAGCCTCTTGAGCAACTTTCGCGGAGGCGCCGGCGCTCTCTTCTCCCCCCGAGGGCGGGCGGCGGAGCGAGGCGGAGGCGGCGCCGGCGTCGGCGGAGGCGAGAAGCTGAAGACTCGCTCATCTCGGCCGGCCGGAGACGAGGTGGCGATCTCCACGTCCGACGGCGACATGCAGGCGTCGGGCCCTCCCGGCGACGGGGGAGAGTTGAGGTACTGCTTGGTCTTTTTGGTGCCGGACGGAGACGTGTCGCTGGTGATGATGATGACCTCTTTGCCCTTTGCCCTGCAGGCGTCCAGCAGCACCCGCAAGGTGTCCCGCTGGCCCTCTTCCAGGGCCCGCGTCAGGGCGGAGCGCCCCGAGTGGTCTTTGAGGCTGGGGTCGGCGCCGCCGGCCAACAGGAGGGCCACGGCCTCTTGGCCGGCTCGCCGGGCGCAGGCGTGCATCAGGGCCGTCCGCCCGCCCTTGTCCGGGATGTTGGGGTCGGCGCCCCCGTCCAGCAGGTAGCGCAGCATGCGCACGCGGGTGCCCGGGTCCTGGTAGTCGGCCAGGCAGGCGGCCGCCAGCGGCGTGCGGCCCAGCCCGTCGCCCTCGTTAATGTAGGCGCCGCCCTCCAGCAGCAGGCGGCTCAGCCTCAGCTTCCCTTGGAAGACGGCGCTCAGGAGGGCGTTCCCCTCCATCTGTGGGGGCGCGACGCAGCCGCCACCGCCGCCGCCGTCACCACCGTCCCCCATGGCTGCCGCTTCTCAATGACCTGCGGGAGAGCCCCCGTCCGTCACGTGAGTCGTCACGGGGCCTTTTCAGCGCCGGCAACGTTGCGGCCGGCGGTTCCGAAGCGGGGCGGGAGGGGCGCCGGCCCAAATGTCACTCGTATGGAAGTTTGGTCAATTTTCTCCGGAACCGCCATCCCCGCGACATCGCCGCCAGCACCACCGTAAAGTGCTTAGTGTGCGACGGCGACCGCGAAGGACAAGTGCGGCCTTCGCGTTCGCCGTGGCTTTCGAAGGCCCCGCGCGCGTGCTGCCCATCGTGTCGCCTCCCCTCGCGTGACGGCAGTGAAAAACAAGAAAGGGCTTTGCCTACCGCCGCGCCGCGGAACGATGGGCTTCGTCGCCATCACTGCGTCGAGCTTCCTCTTCATCGGCGAGCTCTTCCAAGGTGAGGGCCGTCACGTCGCCGTCACGTCGCCGAGCACGTCCAACTACCTCCCGCCGTCGCCACGGAAACTGACAGCCGCCTCCGCCGTGCGGCGGTCAAAGCTCCGCCCGCTGGACGAGCGCAAAAGGAAAAGGCGCGCCCCGAGCAGACGGCACAATCGGTCGGGCCGGACTCGAGCGCGTTCCTGTTCCTGCCGCCTCCGCCATTGGTTCAAAGTAGCCGCCGCGTCACGGTCACGTGAGTGGGACTGAAGACACTGTTGCCATAGTTACGGAGACCGAGGAATCCTGCGGAAGGAACTCCAGGCCGACAGGGGGCAGCGCGAGCGCAACGCGCCTCGACGCGACGCCTTACGAGCGAAAAGGGGCTTGTTATTAGCCGAAAGGAAGCTAGCTACCTAGCTAGCGGTTCCCGTGTTGCGGCGGCGAAGCACGGCCAGTCGTTTCTCCCGGCCAGCCTGGCCCGAACGCCCACCTTTGCCATGAAATGGAGCCTTCTTGGACACCCGCAGGTATTGTTGCTATTTGAGCGACGAGCTCGCTTTAGTCGCGAAAGCAAAAGACTTGCTCGTTCGGCTCCTCGTAGCTGTGGAGGAAAGGGGCTTCCAAGGCGTACGGAATTTCAAAACAAGCCGTGGGAAAGCAAACAAAACAAACAAAGAGCACAAATAGACCAAGAACGAGACAAATGCAGCATTTTCAGCCATCTCATTTGTCCATTGTTTCTTCGTGATCCATCGACTACAGTGGTGCCTTGAGATACGAGCTTAATGCGTTCCGGGACTGAGCTTGCATGTCTATTTACTCGTATCTGAAATCGACGTTTTCTCATAGAAATGAACTCGATACAAATTCGGTCCCACCCTCTAAAAAATACACCAAAAACTGGATATTGGAATGGAAAAACATGTTTAATTGTTGTCATTCGCCATCTATTTCAGAGTAACAAATAACTAGGTTATGATGTTTAATACTACTAAAATCAAATCAAAAGTCATTACACAGCTGCGTATAACGAAATTGGTGGTGCTACTCCACAAAGTGCGTTTTCCCAGTAAAAACATAAATAAGTAATATACAAATATAAAAAGTCACGTCCGGGCAAGGTAAATTCTAAAATATTGCACATTGTTAGTGCACACCCCGAAGTTATTGCACAGAAGGGATTGTGTGTCGTGCTAACGCAAGTTCACAGCCCTGATGGCTGTGGGAAAAAAAGACTGTCCTTAAGTCGATTTGTCCGTGCTTTGTGAGACTTGTAGCGTCTGCCAGAGGGCAGCAGCTGGAACAGGTTGTGACCAGGATGGTCTGGGTCCCTGACAATGTTCCCGGCTCTGCTGAGGTAGCGAGGGCTGACCGTGTCATCCAGTGAGGGAGGGCAGAGAGCAGCCATGATCTTTGATGGCACAACGCGTGAAGAGAAAGATCACTTGTGCGTCTTTCTACATGGCCGACTTTGACCCATTGTACACCTTTTCAACCTCTTGGTTTCATCGGAGGAGAAAGAGAGGGCTCTCCGCGCCCAAACGCGTTGAGGTCGCGCTCGTCTCGCCCATTGGGGAGTGATATGCGCGTGGGAGGGGCTTATATGTTTGCCTCCTGGCCAGCATCAAGCGCTCTTCTCCCGTTACCGCCAGCGCGGACGCACGAGGACGCAGACGTCCCGTCCCGAGAGGAACCGGCGGCCGAGGCCGAGGCGGAGGAGGAGTCGAGCCAAGACGAACTGGGCCGACTGGACATCGACCTGGACAGGAAGTCCAGACGACACAACTTGACGGCCTGCAACGTGCGCGACATCCTGCACGTAAGTCCAACGCCGCCCGCCCGAGGATCCGTCGGCGTCCGTCTCTGGCTTCTGTGCTCGCCGCCTCGCTGACCCGAGCGTGTCCCTCCCGCGCGCTCTCCGTCAGGAGGTGATCACCGACGAACGCGTGGTGGCCATGATGAAAGCCGCCATCCGAGACACGCGGGACACGCCCATGTTTGTAGGTGGCGTCGCGCCCTCCCGTCACACGCGCCCGCCCGCCCGCCCGCCCGCCCTCTCCGTAACCCGGATTCCTTGTCGTTTGCCACGGCGCCAGGAGCCCAAGATGACACGGTCCAGGTGGAAGACGGCCGTCCGGCAGGGGCAGGTGAGCCACGGACTAAGTGGAACGCCCAAGCGCACGCTCGTCGCCGACTTGACGCGCACGTCTCGCCTCTTTGCGTTCAGTGCGTGGACTGGAGTTTGTCGGCGGAGCAAAGTTCGCAGGTGAGGGTGAGGGTGAGGATGGGGAAGGGCTCCCGGCCAAAAGGCCCGCCCCTCCCTCCGTCCGTCCCAAGCCGCGCCCTTTGTCTCCAAGCCGCCGCAGTTTGCCGACATCCAGCTGGACGCCGACGGAGACTCGTCGGACGAAGAGTACCGACCCCAGGAAGAGGAGGACGACACGGCCGAAGAGGTGCGTGCGCTCACCCCGTCGACCGGGTTACGACTTGCCACTCGTTAGCCTCATCGGACAATGATTTAGCGGATTGTTGACCTGGCCATTTTCCAAAATGTCCACACGCTTTTCAACGCAGATCACGTCCATTTTGTCTTCATTTTGATCGGATCCTTCGTTTTGTGAGGCTGCAAAAGCCGGCGCTTGGGTTCCAATTCCTTTTTGTCCCCGTCTTTCAGTCTTTCCTGAGCGACTGTGACGTCATGTGGCCACCCGAAGACCAAGCGCCCGAAAGCGGCTGCCGGGTGACCGCCGCCCCCTCCTTCCTGGAAAGCCTGAACGCCGTGGAGGAGGAGCTGGATCGCGGACCGGCCTACGCCGCCTTTTCGGTAATTACAAATCCTTCCGGGGGAAGGAGGGAGGGACCTAAAAGCCGCTTGATTCGGTCTGGGCGACGCCAACGAACGTAAGCCCCCCCCTCGCCTCGCCTCCGTTCTTCCTTTACAACATTCATGATGCATTGTCGTGGTGCAATCCCTCTTTTGCGTCGATGATTGACATGATTTTATCCAGTGTTTGCTGGGGTGAGGGACCTTTTTTTGGTCTGCGGTCGCTACGTCCCAATAAACGGCCACAACGGGAGTACTCCAAACCCCCTCCCGTGTTTAATCTGTCGACGCTGGAGTTTTAAAGTTTGGCCTAAAGTGGGGCTCCGTGGCAGTCTCTCGGGATGGAGGAGGAGGAGGACGGTGGCGGCGGCGGTGGTGGCGGCGGCGGTGGTGGCGGCGGTCTGGCCTTGCGCACGCGCTCCAAGCTGCCCCTCGTGGACGTCCCCTTGGAGCGGCTGGAGGCGGAGCTCCCGGCCCCCGACGGCGCGGCCGACGCCGACGAGGCCGGGGGGGAGGAGGACCGCCATTGGACGCGCTGGCTCCACGGACTGGTGGCCACGCACCACGAAGGTAAGAGTCGGTGGCGGTAGACCTCCGGGGTTAGGGTTGCACGTCCATTTTTTTTGGCTCCCTATTTCAGAGGAAGCGGACGACGACGACGACCCGGAGTACAACGTCTTGGACGACCTGGACGAGCCCGACCTGGAAGACTACAGGACGGACCGCGGCGTTCAGATCACCAGTAAGACCGTTGAAACGCCGCTTTTTGGTGCCCCAAATGTATGGAGGCGATGGAAAGCACGCCCGTGTCGCGCAGCTCGGACCGACGTGTGTTTGTTTTCCAGAGAAAGAAGTCAACCAACTGCTGGAGGAGCTCTTCCTCACGGTCAGCGCGCGCTCAAACTCTGGCGCCACCCACGGATAAAAGCGCGGACCGCGCTTTTATCGGCGGGCGGCGCCAGAGTTCATCCGTGTGTGCGCGCACGCAGCTGCGGGATGGAGAAGAAGGCCCCGAGGAGGACGAGGAGGATGACGAGGACGAGGAGGACGAGGAGCGGCCCTCGGAGGCTCGGCGGTAAGACGGCAAACGGCGGGGACCCTCCCGTTGGGACGCCCCGGCAAAGACGTGCCGCCGGCGTTTGGGTCGGGAGGGAGAGCGAGCGACCCCGCCCGCGCGTGCCGGCTTTCTACCAGGCCAGAAAGAAGCAGCGCGGTGGGCACAATGCAGCGATGGGATGGGGCGGGCGGGGCGTTTGGGGGTGGGATCCCACAAATCTATTTTTGTCTTTGGCAGGCCCGTGGAACGCAGGCGAGCAGCCCGCGAAAGCTTCCATGCCGTCCAGCCGCCTCCGCCGGAACAGCAGCAGCAGCAGCAGCAGCAGCGGCCAGCCCTCCGGGACGCCACAAACTGGCCGGCGCCCAGCGTGTGGGTGGCGGGCGCTCGGCCCGCCTTGCGCCTGGACTCTGCCCACAAAGCGCGACTCAGTCAGCAAATGCAGCAGGTGCTCCCTCCCTCCCTCCCTCCCTCCCTCCGTCGCCCGAACCTTCTTAGCCACTAGAGTGACAAACCAAAAAACATGCTCAAAAGCGCATCTGACCTTTGTACCATACCTTTTTGGGCCTCTCCGTTTCGGCCGCCTGCTATCGGCTCGTGCCGGTACCGGAGCCACGCCGCAGCGTCTTTTGGTACCGCTATTACTCGTACTTGAACGTAAAGTCGTTGCGGCGTGGCTCGTTCAGACTGCGCCGGACGTCCGACCGGCATTCGTCCGGGGCGTCCGAGTCGTTGGGGGCCATCAAAGTCGGCGCGTCAAAGTATTTGCTATTTGCCGAGCGGCCGCCACGGCACGCCAACGCGTTGGAGCCGCGGGGCCGCCGGCGCGCAAACGGCCGTCTCGCTTCGGACCGTCGGACGACGGGTCTCGGAGAGTCGCGGGTTCCTTCTCGCTACGTCTTGATTTTAGCGCCAGTGGCGTTTTTTTCAGCACGTCCAGCTGCTGACCCAAGTTCACCTGCTGAGTCGCGACGTCTGCGCCCTCAAACACGAAGCCGCCGTCACCAAACACTTTCTGGTCAGTCGGCCGAGCGGGTTTGCGGGCGAGCCAGCGGACGGCCCCAGTGACCCCGCGTGTGCCGCGCAGGAGGAGCTTCGGCGTTTTGCCGCGCGCCGAGAGCAACTGTCGCGTTCCTCGTCTTTCCGGGCGAGCAACCTCCAGGGGGCGCTGGAGCTGCTGGAGGAGACGCGGCACGCCGGCCGGCTCCCGCCGCGCCAGCCTCCCGCTTCCGGGCGCTGGCTGCCCGCCATGTCTTCCACCACGGCGGGTAAGGACGGGCGCCCGACGTGGCCCCTCGCGCACTGACGCCGTACCTCCCCGCAGGCCACGCTTTCCCCGTCTTGCCGGCGGACGCCGCCTGGCTGCTGGCCACGCGGGACGTCTTCATCTACCCTCAACTGCTTCCCGTGTGCAGCCTGGATCCCGCGCGCCACGCGCGACCCCACCGCGGGACATTTACCGCCGGGGAGGACGGGTGAGGGCGTCGGCTCGTCCTCTGGGAGAGGCGGAGCCGCCCGCCTGAGAGGTGTCTAAAAGATGGCGTGCGTGCGTGCGCAGCATGATCGTTTTAGGTCTGAAGCACTTTGAGGGGGCCGTGCAGCCGCAGCATCTGATCAGCTCCTACCTGCTGTGCAAGAGCGCCTTCCGCTTGGCCAAACACATCCGCGAGATGAGCGGCCCCCGGGCGCCTCCCCGGAACATCCTCAAGGTCCCCGAAAGCGCCGGTCCGAGGAGTCGGGCGGAGAGCGGACTTTTTTCACCCGCCCTTCCTTTTCCCCGCAGATGTTTCTGACACGGCAGCCGGCCACCCCCCGGCCGCTGGCCTGCGAGCCGGCGGGAGCCCCGGACCGGCGCCCCCCCGTGGAGAGGGATCCCTCCGTCATGCCCGTTTGGCTTCAGGTGCGTCACGTCGCGGGGAGCCCTCACGTTAACGCCGAGTCGGCCGGGGGAGGCGCCTCGTCGCCCTCCCCTTTCCCGTCCGTCGCCCTCCCCTTTCCCGTCCGTCGCCCTTCTAAAGCGAGGACGTGGACCCCGGCCGGCACCGGCCGGGTCGGGAAGCGCGTCTGACTTTTTTTTCCCGGCGCCGCCCTTCGCAGAACAGCCGAGAGATCGTCCGGAGGACGCGAGTGGACGGCGGCGCTCCGTGCTACCCTCGCTCCCTTCCCAGAGGCTGCCACCTGAAGCTTTACCCTTCCCGCCTCCAAAAACCCCCACCGCGGCCGGGTCCCTCCCGCCGGCGCCTTTTCACCCTGGCCCACAACGCCTCCTTGCACCCCATCTGCCCGGCGCGACCGCAGGGGGACACGCTCCTCTCCTCCGTCTGCGCCGGGGGCATCCTCCTGGTCGGAGGGGACGCCGCCTCCCCGCCCGTCGTGCCCAGAGAGTCGCCGGCCCGCGGCCCCCGAGATGTGGGGGAAGGGGAGCGGGCCGGAGCGGACCCGGGGGAAGAGGAGCGGGCGGTGGGGGATGAAGGGCAAGGTCGGGAAGAGGAGCGGGCGGGAGAGGGAGAAGAGATGGCGGGAGAGGACCGAGGGGAAGAGGAGCGGGCAGGAGGGGATGAAGGGCAAGGTCGGGAAGAGGAGCGGGCGGGAGAGGGAGAAGAGACGGCGGGAGTGGACCGAGGGGAAGAGGAGCGGGCGGGGGGAGACGAAGACCAGGGGCGGCAAGAGGAGCGGGCGGGAGAGGAAGAAGGGGAGGAAGAGAAGGATGAAGAGGACGAGGACGATGACGAAGACTTTGACGAGCTGACTCAAGACGAAGATGACGAAGAAGAGGAGGGGGAGGAAGAGGCGTCGTCCGAAGAGTCCCTCCCCGCCGCGGCCGAGGCGCCGCCGAGGTCTCCTCCCCGCCCGCCCCGGCCCGACCCCCGCCCCGACCCTCGGGGGACGGCCGGGCGGCCGGCCCCGGGAGGGAGGCGGGGTGGCCCGTCGGAGGAAGAGCACTCGCCTGCCTCGCAAGAGGAGGAAGAGGAGGAGGAAGAGGCGCCCAAAAGGGACGGCGGGGTGGCCGTCGCCTCGGAAGACGACGACCTCGCCGGCGCTCGCGAGGAAGGAAGGCTTCGGAAGCCGCCCCGGGGAGGTGGCGGACGAGGGAGAGGTAGGTAGCGTCCGACCGCCGCCCCTCCTCCTCCTCCTCCTCCTCCTCCTCTCGCCCGGCCCACCGTGAGCACGGGCCGCGTCCCCTCAGGTCGACGGAGCCCGGGCGACGGGGCGGCGCGGCGAGCTCGTCGGGAGCGCCCGGGGAAAGCCCCCGCCGGCCCCCTCTACGACGGCGACGCGATGGAGAACGACCCTCGGCGGCAGAGCAAAGACGCCGCCTTCGCTCACGGCTATCTCCGAAGGGTGAGCGCCCGCCCGGGAAAGGCGGCGTTTTCGCCCGGGTCCATCGGCTCCGGGCTCATTTTCCTATTCCGGGGCGGAGGTTCGCGAGGCGCTGCGCGACCACCCGGACAAGTTGGAGGAGTTTGTCGGCGCGCTGAACGAGCTGGAGCGGCCGGACGGACGCGAGATGCTGGGCGTCTTCCGAAAGCTGCGCCGCATCCTGGGAAAGCGCACCGAACTGCTGCGCGACTTTGCCGCCTTCCTCCATCCCGAGCAGGCGCTGGAGTGCGGACTGGTCGGTGGCGCCGTCCAAGGCGCCCCCCCCTCTCCGCCGTCCTCTAAAGTCGAAAGCTTTCTCCCGCCCGCAGTTTGAAGAGCAGCAAGCCTTCGAGCGCAGCCGCCGCTTCTTGCGCCAACTGGAGGTCACCTTCGGGGACAACCCGTCCCATTACAACAAGATCATCAAGGCCCTCCAGCCCGGCCCCCGACTGGGTGCCGCCGCCGTCCGCGAGGTATGCCATATCCGTACCGCTCGGGTGGCCGGCTGGCTGGCTGGCTCCCGGTCACCCGCGCTCGTGCCGCTCAGCTCCAGGCGCAAATGGCGGCTCTGCTGAAGGGACACCCTCGGCTGCAAGCGGAGTTCTGGGTGTTTTTCGACGAGCTGCGCCCGCCGCCCGCCCGCCCGGGCCAGTTCGAGGAAGCCCGTTGGCCGGAGGAGGGCGAGGAGGGCCCGGGCCTTCCCGCCGGCGGCTTCGAGGAAGTCACCTTGCCCGACGAGGACGCCGGCGAGACGGACGCCTCCCTGACCCGGCACCGGATGAGGAAGTTGCGCCCGCGCGCGGCCCCCGACGAGGTCGTCCTCACCGACGGAGCGGCCGACCGCGCCTTTCCGTCCTCGCCCTTTCCTTCGCGGGGATCCGATTGGCTGCGTCGCCGCCCGCATCGTCGGAGGGGATGCGCTCGCTTCCACGGCGGCAAGGTGAGCCCGGCGAGCCGGTGCGCGCGTGCGTCCGTCCGACGCCGCTTGACGCCGTCTCCCCTACAGGACTCGGGGGGCACGGCCGGGGTTCCGGCGAATTCCGACCCGCTCCACGTTCCCGCCTCCCGAGACGGCGCCGGTCTTTCCGACGCGGCGGTGCGGCGGCGCTCGGCCGACGAGGAGGAGACTGGGTCGCCGTCTCCCAAGAGGAAACGGGACGAGGACGTCCCGGCGGCGCCCGCCGAACTTCCCGTTTGCGCCAAAAACATTTCCCTGACGCCCAGCGGGGAGAAGGTCATCCTGTGGACCAGGTGCGGCGCAAGGCGGCGCCGCCAGGATCGCACGCGCTCAATCTAGCGCGCCTTCTTTTTTTTCTTCTTCCAGGGAGGCCGATCGGGTGATCTTGACCACGTGTCGACGGGAGGGGGCCAATCCCGACACCTTCCAGGGCATCTCCGCTCTGCTCGGCAACAAGACGGCCGGCGAGGTGAGCGTCGGTCGCCGGGGCGCCGGCCTTGCCTTTCTCCGGCCGACGGACCCCTCTGCGCCCGGGTTGCAGGTGTCCGGACGCTTTCGGGATCTGATGCGCCTTTTCCAGAGCGCGGCCCGCCACGCCGGCTGCGGAGACGAGCCACCCACCCTTTGAAGAACGCCGCCCGAAATGCTTCCCCGTCCAAACTTTTTCCCGAGAATAAAATGGCGGGCCGATCTGCAGGCGCCCCCAACCGTCCTTGAAAGGTTGGCCTATTTTCATTTTTAGAAAGCCAGGCCAAGCATCAATGCAGTCGTTTGGGGTTGCAATGGAACGGGTGGCTTTATTGTCTCTCACTGTACCACCAAATAGTCAAAGAAAAAGAAAAAAAGGAGCGGGACGGGGGGGGACACGGGACAGTCACCCCGACCCGGCCGGCCGACGCGTACGCTTGATCGGGAAAAAGGCCGACGGCGACGTCCAAGTTTTGCCCTCATCCAAAGAAGTTGGGGGCCTCGGGAGAGGGCGATTGGGCGGCCAGAGCCAGGTTGGCCGCCGCCAAGGTCAGGGTGGGCAGGAAGGACAGCCCCATCCCGAAAACGCGGACGCTGCTGCCCCAGGCGCCCGCCGCCCAGTACCCGAACCTAGACGGGAGCAAAGGCGGGTTAGGCGGGCAGAGCGGGTGGCTCGGATGGGACCCCGTTGGCTCGATTCCCTCCCTCGATTCCTAACCGTCCCAAGGCGAAGACCAGGGCCAGCAGGGGCACCAGCTTCAGCTGCTCCTGCCTCAGGTAGACGGCCGTGACGGCCAGCTGCGAGAAGTACATCAGGAAGAGGCTCGCCGACTCGCCTGCGTACCTCCGGTGGAAGTTGGGCTCCTCGCCGCCGTCGTCCTCCGTTCCACCCGGCGGCGGCCGGAGGCGGAGACGCGCCACGCCCACTGCCAGCCAGCCTGGGGGGAAAAGCGAAATGCCATAGCCAGACGCAAACATTGGACGAGCGGACGAACGAGCGAGGCACCCGAGACGATGGGCACGGCGGCAAAGACGGAGCAGCGCGTGGCGTAGAGCATCCTGAGGGGGGCGCCACGGAGCACGGGGGCGTCAAAGGGCAGAAAGACAAAGCCCCCCCAAACCAGGAAGGGGAAGAAGAGGGCCGCCGTCACCAGAGACACGCCCGCTTTCAGGAGGTCTCGATGGGCGCAGCCGCGTCCGCCTGAAAAGCGCCCAATCCCGTCAACGGCAGGCAAAGCCGGCGGATGCACGGATGGACGGAAGGCGGCAAGGCGGGAAGGCGGTTACCCTTTGCGGGCAAGCCGTCGCGAGCATCATCCCCGGTTTCCTGCCGGGCGCGGGGCTCCGCCTTCTTTTCCATCGGCGAAGCCTCCTCGTCGGACGACGGAGCCCACCGGTCCATGCTCGCCTGCCGACGAGAAGGCGTAGAAGTGAAATCTTTCTGCTTCCGTTTTTGAAAAATAAAACTAAAACTTAAAAATCAACAATTTCTTTTGGCCAGCCTTCCCACTTGAACACATTTGGTGTCAGCAACAGTCCGCGACCAAAGAGTGGCCAGTGCAAGGGTTCGGCAAAGCCGTCCAGTCTTGTTTTCCACGTCCGATGCGACACACCTGAACCCCATAAGGGGCGGGCTCTCCGATCATTTGATTCAGGTGAGCTTGGAGGAGACGTGGACAACAGACTGGATGGAGGACCGCCGTTGGTGACCCAAGGTTGGAAGGATATGGCCGTGTCTGGGGCGGTCGAAATGTCGAAGCTGGAAAATGTGGGCCGGATGGAAGAATTTGGCGTGAGCCCGATTCAATGGTAGTATGGGCTGTGGACCGGACCGGACCGGACCGGACCGGACCGCCAAGGGAAGGGGAGGGGAAAAGCACGGACCCCGGGGGCTTCGCGCGTTTGGCCATTCCCTCCCTCGCCAATGACGTCACTAGGCGCCGACGCTAGTTTGACTCCCGAGTGGAGCGTAAGTTGGCGCCGCGTTTCCCCTCGGGGAGTCGCTTGGCATTGATTACAGGCCAACCGCGAGGAAAGTCCATGTCAAACTACTATGTGGGTGTCTTCAACTGACCTGCTGCGACGGACAGAGAAAACAAGGGCCGGCGATGAAAAGGCGGAGGAAGAAGAAGGGAAAAACAATTGGCTGGCTGGCTGGCTGGCTGGCTCGCTCGTTTGTTCAAGACGCGACGCTTGTCTTGTACTCGTTTGCCAGCGTGGCAGGTGAGCGACATGTGAACAACTCCCTTGCAAAGCGGAAGTAGACTGTTGCTTTCAAACGACGACACTAACCCACTTGCCTCCCCCCCCCCTTGACTTTTACGTCTATGTATACATTGAGTTAGTTCATTTCAAGCCACAGACGTGGCGTTCCTTGTCATTGACCAAATCCAAATAGTAGCAACAAATAACGTAGTTTCTTTCTATTCTCTTCCGAACTCCTCGTAGGCTATGGTGTGCTGCCGTTTAGATCGAGTGTATTGGTGAACACTTGAGCTGGCCCACTGACTACTATATTTTATTTGATTTTGATTTTTTGTGCCCCTGCGATTCGACGTGCTAATTTGATCCTTTCTGTCTGTCTTCAAGAAAAATGGACACTTGTTTCTGTTTTGTCAATAAATTTGCGAGGAGGAGATAAGGCTCCATTGTGTTTTATTGCTTCACCTTGAACGTTTGAACATCGCTTTGTTAATCGGACAGTGTCATTGACGTCGATGAAAAGCTAGATTGAATTGAAGACGCCACAAAAGATCCGGATCCTCCAATCTTCAAACCGCCTTTCTTAGCATTACAGTAAAGAGGCTTAAGATAGCATTCCTTTTCAGAAAGATCGCAATTGGTGGATGGAACTTTTGCAGCAGCAGCAGCAGCAGCCGGCAACGGCAAGAAGAAGGAGCCGCATTGAGTTAGTTATTTTTCACGTGACCGCCGAATGCGGGGAGGTGGGGGCTGTTGGGTGTTTCGAAGGCGGCGGGTTCCACGTCATCCGAAAAAATGTGGAAGTGTCGCGGCACTTCCGGAAAGCGCCCGGCTGGCCGTCCGGCGTCACGTGACGCCAAGCTCGTCCACCGCCCACCAGCCGTCATTGGTCCGAAGCGCCGGCGGCGGGCCGAGCTCGGATTGGTCGCTCGGCTGTCACTCCCGCCTGAACTCCGCCCCGTCTGCCCCCCCCCCTCTCCGGCTGCCTAAGTCCCGCCTTCCAGACCGCACGGCGCTCGCTGGCTCGTTCTCCGAGCGGTTCGCGTCGGAAAGGAAAAAGCTCGGCTGGAGCGGAGATCAATCGATCGATCGATCGATCGCCGATTGGCTCATTACGCGCGCGCGCGCACGGTCGAGCGGCGGGATGTCCCGGCTGCTGGAGGGGAAGAATAAAGACAAGATGAAAGACAAGATGAAAGAAATGAACGCCAAGGTGAGAATCCCCCCCCCCCCCTCCTCTAAACCCCGAACGGACAAAAAAGAAGGGGAAAAAAGCATCATCGATTGTTGCTGATCATTTATTGGCTACCCTGAGTTTGAATGAGCGACTTTGAGGCTGTTCCGTTATTCTTGCTCTTTTTTTTTCTTCTTCTTGTTCCCTCTCCTTTTCTCCCTTCCTCCCTCCCTCCCTTCCTTCCTACCTTCCTATCTTCCTTCATTCTTGCCTCCCTCGTGTCGATTTGGTCGCCCCTTTTATCGCTTTGCTTCTCCTGGTGATCGATCCGCTATCGGAAGACGGCTTGCTCGACCGACCGATTTGCGTCTGTCACGCTGGCTGCGCGTGCGTGTGTGCGCGTGATTGTAAACAACTTGGCGGAAATGTTGCCTTCGGGGGAGAACAAATTGTGGGTTTGTTTTTCTTTTTTTTCCACGACGGACGAGTGTGTCCGTCCTGTCGTGCGCGTGCGCTCGTGCTCGTGGCGATCAACGTTTGGCGATTGGCCGCGCGCGTCCGTTACTCGCACGCAGCGTGGCCGGCGAACCGCTTTGTCCTGCAGAGGAAGCGAACGGGCGGGCGGGCTGACTGGCTGGCTGGCTTGGCCGGGGAGGGAGGGGGAGGGGACGGGACGGGACGGGAAAGAGAGGGGAGGGCAGGGGAAGGGAGGGGAGGGGAGCTCGACTGCGCACGCGCGCCTCCCTCACGCATCAGGAAGTGCCGCATCGTTCTGCCAAAGCAAACCCCGAGCTGCTCCACCAAAGCTTAACGCCAGAAATGTCCCAAAAAACGATCAATCGGTCGATCGTCGGGTCCAGAAGAAGTCGGCTGAAGAAACCCATTTCGGTCACGGGCCTCATTTCCCCGTTGTCTCGTGTGACGAGTCGCCGTCAGCTGATTGGTCCCATAAAACAATAAAAAGCAAAAAGTCCCACCATTGCCAAGCCGACTTGCGTTCCAAAAAAGTTGAAACTTTTCAACTCATTTTCCGCTCTGAACGTCAAATAGACTCCCCGTCTGAAAATTTGACGTGCACCGGACGGACGATTTTGTCGGGACGGTGCGGAGACTCGCTATCAAAGTCTCAAAAAAGAGCAAGTGGCGGGGTCACCTCGCATATGTGTTTTTGCTCGGTCATTTGGAGTGTGTGTGTGCGTGTTGTCAGAACAAAGAGAAGGAGCGCGTGAAGGAGCGCGAGAAGGAGGCCCGCACCAACAAAGGCCACCTCTTCACCTCGCTCACCGTCTCCTCCACCACCCTCTGCTCGGCTTGCAACCGTAGCATCACGGCCAAGGAGGCCCTCAGCTGCCCCGGTGAGACAGACGGGCGTCGGGCGCCCCGACCGCCGTTAGGCTCGCTCTAACCCTAACTCTCTCCACTCCTGTGCCGCAGGCTGCACCGTCACCATCCACAACCGCTGCCGAGACAGCCTGGCCAGCTGCGCCAAGATGAAACAAAAGGTAAGGGGCGGAGCTCCGGGGACCGGAACCAGGGGCGTGTTCCGAAAAGAAGGGGGCCAGCCACGCGGGCGCCGCATCCCGTCCTATCGGCTGGCCCTCCACGCTTTTCCGTTTGCGCTTTGCAGCAACAGAAGCTGGCGATGGCCAGGAACAGCTCGGCCCTTCAGAAGGTGGCCCTGCGGACCAAAAGTGAGCGGACGCCACGGCCCTCGCTCGGTCCGCTCGGTCCGCTCGGTGGCCTCACCCGTTTGCCGTCCGCCTTTCAGGCACCGTCGTCAAGGAGCGGCCCAGCTCGGCCATCTACCCGTCGGACAGCCTCCGCCAGTCCCTGCTGGGCCCCCGACGGGTCCGCTCGGGCCTTCTCCTGGCCAAGAGCGTCTCCACCACCAACATCGCCGGGTGAGTGGCACGACGGAGCGCCGTCCCTCCGTCCCTCCGTCCCTCCGTTTGGCCGTCCCGACCGGGCTCACGACAGAGTGCGTCCAGGGCCGGCGAGGACTCGGCCGGTCTCAGGAGGATCCTGTCCCACTCCACCGAGTCGCTCAACTTCCGCAGCAGGACCCTGTCCATGGAGTCGCTGACGGACGAAGGTGCGTCCTCCGGCCGCTCGGCCCGGTCGCCGCCGCCGCCACCTTGGCGCTGCTTGAAGGCCGTTTCCCCTAGGAGACTGTTGGTGGACCCCCCTGCTGGAGGACCTGCAGGCGGAGGGTCGCGGCGTTCAGGCGGACAGTTGGAGTTTGCTGGTGGAGCCCCACTTCCTGCAGAGCCTCCACAAAGACCTCATTAAACAGCAGGACGTCATCTACGGTAGCACGCCCCTCGTCGTCGCGGCGCCCTTTTCTTTTCTTTTTTTTTTTGACCCGGACGCCGTCGCGCAGAGTTGATTCAGACCGAGTTTCACCACGTGCGGACCCTGCGCATCATGGAGGGCGTGTACCGGCGCGGCATGCTGGAGGAGGTGATGCTGGAGCCGGGCGTGGTTCACGCCATCTTCCCCTGCCTGGACCGGCTGCTGCAGATCCACACCGGCTTCCTGGCCCGGCTGCTGGCTCGCAGGAAGCAGGGCGGCGGCGACGCCAACTTTGTGGTGCCCGGCATCGGAGAGCTGCTCCTTGCGCAGGTGGGTGCGCAACCCGCGCCGCCATCCTAAGCCTCGGTCTCGGTCCCGGCCGGTCTGACCGCCCCGCGTCCGTCTAGTTCTCGGGTCCGAACGCGGACGAGATGAAGAAAGCTTACTCGGAGTTTTGCAGTCGTCACCCCAAAGCCGTCAAGCTCTACAAGGACGCTTTAACGCGGGACAGAAGACTGCAGCATTTTGTCAGGGTGAGCCAGCAAGTTGATCTCCCTCCTTCTTTGTCTTCGTCCAAACCCACGTTTGGTGGCCAAGTAGGCCTTTTTTGGGCACAAACCCCGTCGGTCAATCTTTTACCGAGCGCCGTTCCCTTCGCGCACAGCGCGCCTGCCGCGGCCCTCTGCTGCGTCGTCACGGCGTCCAGGAGTGCATCTTGCTGGTCACCCAGAGGATCACCAAGTACCCCGTTCTCCTCCAGAGGATCCTGGACAACACCAAAGGTAGCCCTCTCTCTCTCTCTCTCTCTCTCTCTCTCTCTCTCTCTCTCTTTTTCTCGGCCGTCTGGGCCAAGCGGGGCGTAGCGGGCCTGGCGCCGGCTCTCGCGTTGACGGGACTCCCGGGCTCGCTCCAGGCGACGAGGAGGAGGCGCGGGCCATGGGCCGAGCCCTGGCTCTCCTCAAGGAGCTGATCGGATCGGTGGATCGGGAGGTGCTGGAGCTGGAGCGCGCCGGCAGGCTGCAGGAGGTCCAGTCCCGGCTGGACCCCCGGGCTCGAGCGGAGGTGCGCGGCGGTGGCGTCTTCCGAGGCGGCGAGCTCTCGCGACGGAAGCTCCTCCGTGAGGGCTCGCTCCTCTGGAAGGTCCAGGGCTCCAGGCTGAAAGGTAGGACCAGAGAAAGCCGCCCGGCTCGGTCCGCTTGCTGGCTCACGCAACCCCTCCTCTTGCCCCCCTCCAGACGTGCGCGTCCTGCTGATGACGGACATCTTGATCTTCCTCCAAGAGAAAGACCAAAAATTCACCTTTGCGTCCTTGGTGAGTGCTCGACGGGGCGCCGGCTCTAGCTACTCGTTGGCGGCGGGTTAGCGTTAACCCATGCAGGGGCGGGCAAACTATTCCAGCGTGGGCCGCAGTGGGTGCGGCTTTTCCTCCCAACCCACAAAGAGGACACCTTTTCACCAATCTGGTCTCCTACAAGTGCAATCGGTGGACTGCAGCCAGGTGCTTCTTGTTTCCTGCAGAAATGCCATTGGTCAAAGTGTCCGTGCCGGATCGCTTGGAACCAAAACCGGCACCCACGGCGGCCCTCGAGCACCGGTTTGCCCACCCCTGGGTCCACCCTAAGCTAACCCCAAACCCTAACCCGCGTCGACAGGACAAGTCTCCGGTGGTGTCTCTGACCAAGCTGATTGTCCGAGATATAGCCAATCAGGAGCGAGGCATGTACCTGATCAGCGACTCGGCCCCCCCGGAGATGTACGAGCTGCACGCCGTCTCCAAAGACGAGCGGCGCGCCTGGATGAACGCCATACAGCAGGCCTCGGCCAGGTAGCGCCGGCCCGGCTCCGTCCCGTACGAGACCACCGTCCCTTTTTGACGGTGTCTTTCCGCAGTTGTCCGTCCAGAGAAGACTTCCCCCTGATTGAAACGGAACACAAAGCTTTACTACGTCGGCTTAAAGGTATCTCTTTTCATTTTGGTCCCCGTCTTGTCCTCTCCGTCGGCCCCTCCCTCCGTCCGTCGTGGCCCACCTTCTCTTAGGGCCCACGACCGGAAGCGCAAATCATTGCCAAAGACCCCAAAGTCCGCTGGCCTAACCCGCCTGCGTTTTGCCTGGCGGCGGCCACTGCCCATTTTGGTTAGGGTTAGGGGCTTAACCCAGTTCCACGGGGGCCTTTCCCTGTCCGTCGTCTTCTAGCAACATTTCTCGAGCACAATACAACAGCCGTCCGCATGGCCGGCGGTTATTTCCGCACTGGAGCGCCAATTTAGTCCCAAGTTCTTGCAGCTTTGAGACCCGTGAGACATCGGGTCTCTTCACTCGCAGCACCCTAGCACAAAAAGGCTTAGGCCCGGGGACCGGAGGCCGCCGGGCCGTTCGGTCGGAGTCAACGAGAGTCGAGGCGGCTTTCCAAAAATAACCAGAAATACAAGTCTCAGGGCATAGGGTGCTGGATACGTACGCAGGTGTATTGTCGGATCCTTTTGACGAGCTCCATGCGGTCCGGTCCCAGCGGACATCTTACAGAAGGACCGCGAGGTGTTGGAGCTTCTGCAGGAGCGCGTGACGCTGTTCTCGGAGCTGGCGGAAGCCGCGGGACGAGGCGGCGGCGGCGGCAATGCCGCCGCCACAGATGACGAAGCGGGCGCCGGCGCCAGAACCTTGTTTCGAGCGGACGCCGTGTCGGCCCCTCCCGCCGAACCTCTGCTGACCGGCGCCATCCGCGAAGGTGGGGACCGCACGCCCGCCCGTCCGTCCCTCCTCGGAGCTGACCGTCTTCTCCTTGACCCCCAGTGGACGAGCTCGGCCACCTGCTGGCGGGATGCCGCATCGTCAAAGCCTCCGTCGCCAACGGCGACCGTGAGCGTAGCGGTAAGTGCCCCTCGTCCGAAAACGCCTCGCCGGGAGAATAATAACCCTTGCGTGGCTTTTGTCAGACGGCGAAGCGCCGACGCCGGACGCGTGGCCGGAGCCGCCCCCCTCAAAGGTATAGATAGCCGAGCGACGACGTTACCCGGGTTACCCGGGTTACCCGGCCTCCCCGGCCTCGGTCACCAAACTCTCCTTTTGCCCCCTCCGCGACAGGACGCCAACGGGAACCGGCCGCAGGAGGACACCTTGAAAGAGGTAAGCCTTGGCGAAAGTGGGCGCCCGGCCTAACCCGTGCTAATGGCGCTTTTTCCGCAGGAAGTGCGCCGACATCTGGTCGGCCTGAGCACGCAGCTTCACGCCCTTCAGGTGGGATGGGAGCTCCCCGTAGCGGCGGGTCGGCGTCTCCGCTGACCCGTGCGCTCGCACCCCCCCGCAGGCCGCCGTGGTTCGCCAGGACTCCGCGGTGGAGCTGCTGGTCGGGCCCGCCTCCGGACCTCGCCTCTGCCGCTCGGTGTCGCGGGACACCGGCCTGGATGGTGGCGGCGGTACCGAGGCGGCGCTCTTGAGGCGGCAGCTGGAGATCCTGCAAGAGGAAGTCAAGTGGCTGCGGCGGAGGGAACCGGAGCCTGGCAAAAAGGAGGCGGATCCCGCCGGCAGGAGGAGCGGCAACGGGGATTTGGCCGACGTGGTAGGGAAGGGCGCGCGGGTCGCTTCCGCCGCTGGCGCCGCCGATGGGGAGAGGGCGCGGTCCGCCGCCGTGACCTCTCCGCCGCCCTTCCGGGAACAGGGGAGGAGGAGGCGGGGCAGCAGAGAGCTGGAACTCTACCCGCTGGCTCCATTGGCCACTCACGACCCGCTGGAGCAACTGGACGGGCTTCAGGAAGCCAACGAGGAGGAAGAGGAGCCGCAAGCGCTGAAGATTTCTCCTCGCTCGGACAGCCCCCGAGGTGAGAGGTCACGCCTCCGTTCCCAAAAGGGCACGCGCTTTAGCCCGCCCACGTCGTAAGGACGGGTAGAAACGCGGACGCCGGCGGTAGCGCGGTGCTCTTTCCGACGGCCAGGCGCGTGCATTTGAATGGTTGGGCGGAGACGGACGTTTGGTTCTCGTGCTTTGCTGCCCGTGCTGACACGGCCGCCCAACTCTGACCTTTCAGACCTTCAGGACATCCCGGAGGAGAGCGAGTGCGCGGCAGATCCCAGTTAAGGCGCCCGACGACGCTCGGACGGACGGACGGACGGACGGGAACTTTGCCCCACGTCGGCCGCGGGACCGGAGCGCGTCACCCTCGTTCGCCGCTGTTCGCTGTTCTCGCCCTCGGCTACCTCGTGGACTCCGGTCGGGCGGCCAATCGGAGGAAGGACGCCAGATTGTCCGTCTTGCCGAGGGACCTTCCCGAACAAAATCAGACGGACGCCCTGCTCTCAGTTAGCTCCATTTGGCCCTTTTGGCTTTGACCCCGGCCCATGGCGTCGGAACCGCCGGGGAACCACACACGCCCACCCTCCCCCGGCTTTGTCCCTCCGCCGCCGACCCTCCCGTTCGGAGTGGAGCGCCGACGGGTCGAGCGACGGAGAGCAAGTTGAGCAAGAGTCCGGTGCTGGAGAAGTTCCGAATGAGAATTGAGGAAATGAAAACAAATGAGACTCCGAGGGAGAGCGCTGGAGACGGCTGGCGACGGCTGGCGACGGCGGACGGCAGCTATTCCAAACTTTAACGGACGGGCAAGTGACTCTTTTTGCTCATGAAAAAAACTTCAATACAAGCAGTTATTCTTTTTTAAATGGTTAGTCGTCTTATTCATTGATTTTGCGCACCGCTTGTTCTCGCGAGGGTTGCGGCGGTGTCCGGTAACCCTAACCCTAACCCTAACCCTAACCCGTCCGCCCGACTATGGGCAGCAGACGGGGGACGCCGTCAATGCCTTGGCTTGGCTTGTGTTGGGTTGTTAGCCAATCCCAGGGCCCAATTCACTCACAGCTAGGGACAATTTAGAGCGCTCACCCAGCTCGCCGGGTGTGCATGTTTTGGGGGATGTGGGAGGAAAGCCCAGTATACCCGGAGAAAAACGACGCTGGCAGGAAAGCAGAGTACCCGGAGAAAAACGACACGGGCAGGCACAGGGAGGACGCGCAAACACCACACAGGAAGGTTGGAACCCATCGGGGATTGACCCTTGAACTGTGAGACTGGCTAACCACTCCCTGTTAGTAATGTTTGATATCATTCTTAATATATTTATAAATGAACACAATGTTGATAAAAGCGTTCTAAAGTTCATATTAAAATCAGGAATGCCAACGTGCTCACGGTCCCGAGTAACACCCGAAAGTCGCTATCTTTTTTCTTTCTTCGACTTTATCGCTGCACTTGACCGGGAGGGATTGAATTGAACTCAAAGCTTTATTGTCATTGTACACACACACACATATATATACTAGCTAAGTGAAATGAATGAAATGGAATTGAATGCCTCGATTGTCATTGTACCCCAATTACACCGAGGTTGAAATCGGCTAACTGAATTGAATTAAATGGAATTGAATGCCTCGATTGTCGTTCTACCCCAATTCCACCGAGGTCGAAATCGACCGGCCGCCAGCGTTCAGCGTTGCGGTTAGGGAAAAGCTTTTATTGAGAAAGGCTCGCCGTCTGGCGTAGTGGCTTCCTGTTTGGGGAGCATAAACGCGGAAGAAGGCGGAGTCCCGCTAGGGAGTTGGTCGGATACGGAAGACGAGACCGACTGGACGAGACGGGACCAAAAGCGCCAGCCCAAGCACGACGACGACGACGCCGCCGCCGCCGCCACCACCACGACCACCACCACCACCACCGCCGACGACGACAACGCCCAAGGCCACGACTCCACAAGCCACGTCGAAGGCGTCTGCTACTTCCTCTTGCTCCAGCAAGCCAGGCCGCCTTGCCACTCGACGTTCCTGCCGCTGTCCGTTAGCCTGCTAGCCTGTGACGACTCGAACAGGTAACAAGTGTGGCAGGCGTCACGCGCGCGCGCTCGATCGCTCGATCGCTCGGCCTCTCACCCGACCGAAACTTGCTCACGGCGTAGGCGGCGAAAAGCGTCAAGTCGGGAAATCGGGATGCTCGGCCTTTCGCTCGAGGCGTTCGTTCGTCGACGTCGCCCGCCCGCGCCCGCGAGCGGGAGAGAGAGAGAAAGTCATTCAGTCAGTCATTCAACCAGTCAGTCAGTCAGTCAAAGGCAGCCAGCCAACCAACCAGTCAGTCAGTGAATTGCCGGAACGTCCGGACCCGCCCAAACTTGCTCCGCTCGCTGCAGTTGCTGCTGCTGCACCTCGGCCGCTTTCAAATTTGTGCCACCCATTGTGAAAAGCCTAACCCCGTCGCGGAAACGGAAGTTCCCGTTTCTCGAAATGACGAGGCCCAGTTTGAAAGAAGCGCTTCAAGACCGGCCTTTCTCTTCAATGACCTCCTCATCAATTCCACGCGCTTACCTGCTCCCCGGCCCGGGGCTTCTTATCCCGGGAGTCCGCTCGGAAATCCGCCGTCCTTGCGTCGAGCGAGCGCTCAAAGGTCATTTGGAAGGCCGCTGGCTTTCGAGCACCCCCGAGCTTTCCCGCCGTTAAAATGTTTGCTATGAAAACAGGGCTATCACGTTTGGAATTTTAGAAAATTCCACGCCATTTGCGTCGGTGTCTCACCGCTTTGCCGACGACGCGGCCGCCCGCTCTGAACCCGTGCCGGGCCACTTGAAAACCACCTCGTTTGAACCACCCGCATTGGCCCGATGGATGTCATTTTACCTGTGCCGATACAAGTACGCGGATCGGATCGGAACGGGAGCGGGAAAAAGCGGGGCCGCCGGCCCGCGGCGCCAAAGTTCTCCTTTTCAGACGGGTGACCGCCGTCTTTATCTCTTTTGCGGCTAGAAGTAGAGCGGCAAGATGATGAGCGGCGTGAGCAGCATCGAGGCCGTCAAAAAGAAGATCAAAGTTCTTCAAGGTCAAGCGGAAGAAGCCGAAGACCGGGCCGAGACGCTTCAGCGCCAACTGGAGGCCGAGAAGCGGACTCGCGAAGAGGTGAGCGCCAGCGGTCGCCGTGCGCCCGGCGCCGCTGACACGCGCCGACTGGCCCGCAGGCGGAGGCGGAAGTGGCGTCGCTCAGTCGCCGGCTTCAGCTGACGGAAGAAAACCTGGACCAGACGCAGGTGCAGCTCACCTCCGCCGTGGGCAAGCTGGACAAGCTGGAGAAGGTGGCCGACGAGAGCGAGAGGTCCGGCGGGGTGCCGTCGTGGGCGCGCCGGCTCGCCCGACCGCCCACCCGCCGTCACGCTTCGCTTGGCTCGGCTTCAGGGGCATTCGCGTGATCGAGACTCGAGCCATGAAGGACGAGGAGAAGATGGAACTCCTGACCGTCGATCTCAAGCAAGCGCAGATCATCGCCGAGGAAGCCGATCGCAAATACGAGGAAGTAGGTGCTCGCGCCGCGGTCGCCGCCCTCTTTTGCTCCAAAATGTGAGCCGAGCCGACCTGAGCCGCCCGATTCCGATCGACAGGTGGCCCGCAAACTGGTGATGGGCGAGCAGGAACTGGAGCGCGCCGAAGCCCGAGCCGAGCTGGCCGAAAGGTGACGCCGCCGACGGTTCGCTCGTCCCCCTCCGCCCTTTTGCCTCCCCGCCCAAATAGATAGACGTCCCACGGCTTCCCTTCCTTTCCTTTCCTTTCCGCAGCAAAGGCCGCGAGCTGGAGGACGAGCTGAAGAGTCTGGTGGCCACTTCCAGGAGTCTGGAGTCTCAGGCCGATAAGGTAAGCGGGGCGTGATCACCGACTGAGCGAGCAAGCGCCGTCTGACGCCGCCGCCGTCTGACGCCGCCGCCGTCTCTCGCCAGTTTTCCCAGCGGGAGGAGCGCTCAGACCTGGAGATCGGCAGCCTCAGGAGCAAATTGATGGAGGTGAGGCTCGCCTAACCCTTCCGTCCGCCCGTACGTCCGTCCGTCCTACCCAACCTCCCTCCCTCCCTCCAGGCGGAGAACCGGGCCGAGTCGGCCGAGCGCCAGGTGGCCAAGCTGGAGAAACACGTGGACACCCTGGAAGGTAGGCAGCCATCCATCCAGGCAGGCGATGGATGGATCAAAGCGTCTGACAGCTCTTCCGTTTGGGCAGAATCGCTGGCGGCCACCAAGGCGGCCAACGCCGAGCTTCACGCCACCTTGGAACAGACCATGGAGGAGCTCAACTCCTGCTGAACATTCCAAAACCCACCCACCCACGTCCGCTCGCTCATTCCTCGCTCGCTCGAAGGGAAGGGCTCATCCTATCCTATCTTCTCCTATTTCTGCCAAAGCCCGGTCGGTGCTGGCTTAGCCCGGCCGGGTCCAGGGGCCAAACGCACCCACGCCGTCGAGCGGGCATCACGTGGTCTTACGCTGTTTCCGTGACAGCTATGGTTTTTTGTTGTTGTCCTTTTTCTAAAATAAACGCACGGTGCCCATTGATTCCACCTTTTTATTGGCCGTCGACGGCTTTGGCTTTCCAAACAAATTCTACGGAGGTCCAGCCGGCTCGTTTCGTCTCCGGATCCCAAAATGGGGTCGTACCCTGACCGGAGAACGGATGTCCACGCGGCGGCGGACAAAAGCCCCGCGGGCGGCCTCCGTCACGCCGCTTTGCCCGCTCGCGCCGCGGCTTCGGCCGCCAGTGCCAAGATGGGTCGCAGCTGCTCGTCCAGCGGAGGGGCGTCGTCCTCGTTGGTCACGGTCCAGTGGAAGTCCACGCCGGCGTCCAGCCCGCACTCCGATTCGCCGTCGTCCACGCCTGAAGGCGAGAAAAAGGGAGGATGAGCAAACGGGGGCGGAGGCGGCGGTCCGTGGATGTGGCGTGTGTGCGCTTACCCGCGGTGAAGATCCACCCCCTGCACCTGCGGGTTTCTTCCCGGCTCTCTATGCGGATGCAGCGGGTCCGCCGTGGAAATCGGGAGAGAAACCAGCGGAGGTCCGACATCCGCCGCGCGTCGCTCACCACCTGAGATCGGGAGGACCGGAGGGCGTCCGTCAACCGGCCGTTGGGCCATCGGAGAAGCCAGCCCACCTACCCAAATGGGCCGGCGACGAGCCCCTCGTGCGGCCAGACTGCAAAAGAAGCCCGGGTCCGAGCGGCGGCGAGCTTCGCCCCAGGCGATCATGTCGGCCCGGTACGCCTCCTTGTAAGAGCCCGTGCCCAAAAGCTGCTCCAGATCCAGACCGTGCTCCTGCGCCACAACGCGGCATCGCTCGGTGACTTGACTGATCGGCGGAGGCCAACCTCCGTCCGTTTGGACCGGAGGTCTCTCACTCATCCCTGTCGACGTAAGAGTGGCGCACGCCCGTGCACGGCGACGGATCTCCAAAAGTGGACTGCTTCAAAGCAGACGGAATGAAATGTGGAAAGGGAAAGGGAAAGGGTTGTTTTTGGGAATGTGCCACAGGATGTTGATCTGGTGCAGTCTGACTCACTTTGAAAAAGACTAACCCTAAGCACTAAGACGGAAAACGGCCGCTTTCGCTTGACGTCAAATTTGGGCAAAGCACTCACCGGATGCCGGCTGCTTTCCAATTTCAAATATTGACACGCCGTAGCACGAAGGCAGGCAGAAGTTTTTGCTCGATCGAGGTCGAGGTCGACGAACGCTCGGATGGTTGGAGAAGGCCAAGAGGGTCGCGGTCCCCAGCCCACCTCCCTGTTCCCTCGCCACTTCCCGACGGCTTGGCTTGGCTTGGCTTGACGTCACTCACCTGTGCGTAAGCTTCTTTGAGAGGCCCCGAGAGGCGAACCTGGCCGCAGACGTCTTCTCCGAGCCTGGGGCGGCACGGTTAAGGGGGGGGGGGGATTAGGAGGGCGGGCACTCACACCTGATCGACGGACGGACGGACGAGAGGTTACCGATCGACGAGGAGATCCGTCACGTAGTCTTTCCCCGACTTGCGTTTGCCGCTCAGAACCAAAACCAGTTGGGGCTCCGAATCGGAAGCGAGCCCGTGATCGCCTCGGAGCGTGGACGACATGTCGTGGCGCGCGGTCGCCGATGGAGCGCTTGTTCGATCGATCGACCGGTCGGTCGGTCGCTGATTCCGAGAGACGGCGGAAGTGGAGGAACGCGCACCCCACCCCCTCGCCGGGAGCTTCAAAACAAGAGACTTGTCCAAACGGGAGCGCTGGGTGAGCGGACGGCCGAACTGGAACGAAGTTGGACGCCGCTACGCTTTCGACCAAGTGTTTGCAAGAGAAATGAACGACGTCCAGTCGCCGCCCACCGCCTGCCTCCGCCGCTATTTCCGCTTTATTCTGAAAAGGAGAAGGCCTACATCCGGCTCACTGCGGCTCCATGGCGGTGGCTCTCGTCAACATGGCGTCGGCGTTCCTTCGCAGGAAATCTTGGCAAACTTTTGTGGCGGTGAGCATCAAACGAAAGGACTGTTTTTGCTTTTCTCGCCGCCGTCGACAAACTCCTCGAGACATTTTAGTCGCCGGTCGCTCGTTGGACCTTTCACCCATTTTGCTGTCGATGATGCCCGTGACTCGATTTAAAGGGACAGACGACTCCCTTCTCGTCTCGTCTCGCCTTGCGTGCTTCCCAGGCAAATGAAACGTGTTCGAGCCTTGGCAAAAGAGACACTTTTTGGAGTGAAATACAGGAAGTGGTCAGCGGCGGCGAGGGGTTGGGGCAGCAATTTGAATGCACGTGCCGCGAACGATTGAGGTTCCCCGTGACGTCGATAATACCCATCGTACCACGTACCCGTGGCCGTCAGCGGCGCCGGGCTTAGGGTCATATCTCGTCACCGACGGACATGAAGAAATTGGCTTTGCATGTTTCCAACTGAGAGACCCTCCCATGTGAAGGTCATTTAGTCTGGGGGCTGTCTGTCCCTTTACCCCCAAAGATGTGTCTGTCAAAGGTGAATGGAAATAAGAGCGCCGCCGCTAAAGTAGCCCGGGTTAGGGGAACGACGCTGGGCTTCGACGCCGGGCTTCGTCCACGGCATCGAAACATTTTGTACGTATTTGCCACTGAGGAGAACGTTTTGTCTTTTTCAGTCGGGTTTGAGCGGTTCGCCGCCGCCCCTCCCCCAGTCGCGCTTCTTCCCGCCGCTGGAGGAAGCCATGCTCCCGCCCGGAACCTTCCGAGGACGGGCGGCCCTGATCACGGGAGGGGGGACCGGACTGGGCCGCGCCATGACCACCGTCCTCTCCCAGCTGGGGGCGCAGTGCGTCATCGTCAGCAGGTCAGTGAGTCGGTCGGTCGTTGGTCGGACAGACGGCGTGCGCTCGCTCTTCTGCTGCGTTGGTGCCAAAGTTGGACCGTCACGCGAAAAACTCCTTCGCCCAAGCGGTTCTGGGTTCATGCAGACCGGAAGGTCGGCAAAAGTCAAAGCAGAGCACTCCCGCTTCGCAGCGGGGGAAATAAGTCCCACAACCACGGGAATCTCATAACGTTACGACCTTTTTGCACGATATTACGTGCCGCCGATGACCTCGGAAAGGTGGAATTTTGCGCGGCGGCAAAATTCACGGCGCGGCCTTTTGGCTCAGAACGTCCGCTTTTGTCTTTGCCGCGACGAAACCCAGCATCAGCTCTCCTTGGTCCCGCAGGAAGTTGGACGTCTTGCAGAAGACGGCGGACGAGATCAGCGGGCGGACGGGGAATCCGGTGAGTGGGATGCGTCCGCCGGGCGCCCTCCCCGGCCGGCCCGACGTCCTACCGTGACCCGCCCCCAGGTCCACGCGCTGCAGCTGGACGTCCGAGATCCGGAGGCCGTGGCGCGCTGCGTCCAACGAGTGGAAAGCCTGACGGGCCTGCCCGACGTAAGGACGCCCGTCTCGGCCGAGCCGCTCGCCCCCGTCGACCCACCGTCCCTTCCAAGGTGATCGTCAACAACGCGGCGGGAAACTTTGTGTGCCCGTCGGAAAATCTGTCGGCCAACGCCTGGAAGACCGTGGCCGACATCGTCCTGAACGGGACGGCCTACGTCACGCTGGAGCTGGGCAAGAGGCTGGTTCGCCAGCAGAAAGGTCGGAGGGCGGGCGCCGTTTGGGCCGCTTCCGACGGCGCCGTCCCAAACGCTCTGTCCTCAGGCGCGGCTTTCCTGGCCATCACCACCATTTACGCCGAGTCGGGCTCGGGCTTCGTGGTGCCCAGCGCGGCGGCTAAGGCCGGCGTGGAGGCGCTCTACAAGTAAGTGCGACGGGGCTCGGTCGGCTTTCCGGCCAGCCAGCCAGCCATCGCCGCTTCCTCCTCCTCCTCCCCCCCTTCAGGTCTCTGGCGGCAGAGTGGGGGCGCTACGGACTCCGCTTCAACATCATCCAGCCCGGACCCATCCGAACCAAGGTAACGTCGCGCCCCTCTTTGCACCGGGTCCTGCCGACCCTCGCGCCCCTCTTTGCACCGGGTCCTGCCGACCCTCGCGCCCCTCTTTGTACCGGGTCCCGCCGACACCAACATCCGTATTGGCGCGAAGGGGGCCTTCAGCCGACTGGACCCCATGGGAGAGTTCGAAGCGGGCACGCTGAGCCGGATCCCCGCGGGGCGTCTGGGCCGAGCCTCCGAGTTGGCCAACCTGGCGTCGTACCTGTGCAGCGACTACGCCAGCTGGATGTCGGGATCCGTAAGTGGGCGCCGCCGCTTCCGAGCCGGCACGGCGCGCCTAACCTCGGTCTTCAGGTGGTCCGCTTCGACGGCGGCGAGTACGCCATGATGGCGGGAGAATTCAACGAGCTGCGCAAGGTGGGGCCTTTTCCATTTTGCCCTCCTTCTTTGGAGTCGCCGCCCTTTCGGGGCCTGACGGACGCCGCCTTTGCTCAGGTCACGCCCGAGCAGTGGAAGCTGATGGAAAAGATGATCCGGAGCACCAAAGGGTCCTGAGGCGAGCCAACGAGGGGACCCCCTTCCTGGGCGCATCGCCTTCTCCAAATGCCCACCGTGCTCCCCCCAGTGCCTTGAGCCTACCGACGGCCCATCCTTTGATCAATCGCCGCCTTGCCGGTTACAAATGTAACGGATTGGAAAAATGGCACCGTCCGTCGCAAAGGCGGTGCCAACATTAAACGGGCAAATGCATTCATTCCCGTGTCATTCCATTTTATTTGGGCTCCGCCCCCTTCATTTCCATGACAGGTGTGCCAAAATCCATGAAAATGTTCCAAAAAGGAACCTCGAAAGGGATTTGGGGACATAAAAACCATCCGTTCAAATTGAAAGCGTAGAAATGCCAAAATTAACGTGATGAGCTTGAATTACAATTGAACGTTGTTCTTTGTGGGCACTTTGAAAGCGTCTGTTGGGCCAAAGGATCTCTCCAATCCAGTGGACGTGGTCAAAAGCTGAGGTGGCGCAAAAGCCAACGAGGTCTCTTCGGGTCGCCGGGCGCACGCCATCAGTAAACGGCTTCGTCCAGGTTGTCGTCGCTTTCGGCGCCAAACTCTTCGCCGTTGTCAAAGTAGGACATGATGTAGTCCGTCTCCTGCCGCAGACGGACAAAACAGAAAAGGCTGACTTTTCCACGGCGGGGCTTTTCGGGCCGGCGCTTCCTCGCTCACCTCCTCCACTTCTTCCTCGTCGTAATCTTCCTCCACCTCCTGCCCCCCCTCCTTCTCCTCCTCGTCCTCCTCTTCCTCGTCGTCGGAGCCGCGACGCTCCTCGCCGGCCGGCGTCTGCGGGTTTGCCTTTAGGCCGCCCTCGGCCACGCGGCCGTCCGGACGCCTCATCTCCAGCTTGACCAGAACTTGTTTGTTTTCCATCAGGGTTCGAGCCCCGCCTCCTTTCGCCTCCCCGGCCGAAGCTGACGTTTGCCCGTGGGTCAAGACGGACGGGAGGTCCGCGGCGGCGGCGGCCGGAGAATTCCCGGGCGCCGAGCGACCTTTTTTCCGGGTTCTTGTGACGCTCAGTCGTATTTCTTTGGGGAATCTCTTCCAGTCTGCGGCGGCAGAAAGCGACGGGTTGAGCGGACGGCGGGCTCGGAGCTTTTCTCCGGTACCTGCGATCCAGTCGTTCAGCGCTTCCGTCTGCTCGCCGCCGTTGTGATATTTGTCCGAATATCTTTCCACGTCTGAAGGAACCAAGGTGAGAGAGCGTTGTAGTCGCGGGGCGCGTTGCCGCCGCGGAGCACGTACCCCCGAACCTTCGAGCGGCGTCCGGCCCACCTGCGTGCGACCTCTGAGCGGCGGCGTCCGTCTGCGTGAAGCTGGGCAGCGTCTTCATGGCTCCTCGGAACTCCTGCTTGAGCGCCAAAAGGTACTCGGCCTCCTCGCCGCAAGCCAGGGGGAGGGCTGTGCGCTCCGCCGCCTGCACGGATGGCCGCTGGGTCAAAGGTGAAAAGGGGGCAGGCGCGCCGCGCCGCGCCGCGCCGCGTCTCGGTAAACTCACGGGAAAGGCGGGACCGGGCTGCTGGACGGAGGGCAGGAAGGGTTCGCCTCGGTTGACGGCCGCCGGCGTCGGCTCGCCCCCTCGCCGTCTGCCGCGACCCGACGACATCATGCGGCGGCGGCGGGTGTGGACGGAGAAAGGGACGTGCCGGACCCCTGTGAAAACTTTAGCTGTAGCGCCAGCGGGGGCTCAAACACCCTAACGGTAGCAAAAAAAATCAATAAATAGTACGTTATTTTGGGGCAAACGCGACGAGCCAAATGCATCCAGCGAGAGAGAAGGAGCGAGCTCGCGAGCTTCCTTCTCTCTCGGCAACCAAAAGCAAGCAAGAAAACATTCCCCACTCAACTAGTCCCTGGCGCGATACGTTCCGTGCCGGAGATCGTGTATTACTTGTTATTATCATGTAACATCAGGTAGTAAGTATCGGGTCATTGAAAAGGCGGCAAAAATCGAAGCCATTTCAATGGACTCGTTTAAGCAAAAGTCTACAAGTTGTTCCGGGACAGATCAACTAAACAACTACAAATCTACACAAAAGACCGTACAGAGTGTTGGCGGTCTTTTAGCGCGATGCGATTGCTCGTCACAGAGAGTAAATTGATCGCCGGGGGTTGTGTCACTTGTGTGTGTGTGTGTGTCACTTGGGTTGAGGACAAGACACCTGGCTGGGACAATGCCGTTACAATCGCGTAATGAGCGTGTTGTTGTTGTTGTTGTTGATGATGAAGTTGTTTTATCCGTCGTCATGGACGACGCTTGAAAAACGTTGACATGTGTTTCATCTCCTCGAACTGTTTCGGCTCTCTTGGCTTACTTGCGATGAACAGTTGGAGCAGTTGCTAATTTGGCTCTTTTGAACGCGCCGCCATCTTGTCGCGGTCCTCGGCTGGCCTCTGCTGCTCTGCTGCCCTTTTTCCGGATTCCGTCGCCTGCGAGGGGGGCCGGTCTGCCACCGACCGCTCGTCAGCGCCTCCCGGCGGCCCGCCGAGGTACCGCGACCACGTCTTTGGCTTCCCCAACCCCAACCGACAAGTTCCGTCCATCGATTGACCCAATTGGCATTTTTGGGCAATCCGAACGAGCAAGAAAATACTTTAGCTTTTGAAATCGGTGTGGACTCAAAATTGCTCCGAAGCAGCGGTCAGCAAGTGGGCCTAGTGGTTAGCGGCCCGTCGACATCTCGGTTCCGGCTTCCACCTCTTCGACCTGCTGCGGGAGCGTGACAGGCAAAACAAACAGACTCAATGACAGTTTCTATCCAAGAGCAGTCACCATACTCAACTGCACCTAGGAGGACCTAATCAAGACTAACGTCTTATCTTGGACTTGCACTAAAACTCCATAGGCTGCCAACCACTTTAGTCACTTTTTGTACTTATACTTATGTGACCACTTATTCATGTTGACTACTTATTATGTTGACTTCTTTATTTAATATTTATTTGTGTACTTCACGGTGAACAATCTCATTGCTATATAGTATTTGTATAATAACAATGCATAAAGGCATTCAATTCAATTCAATTCAATTGTACAGCCCAAATGTAGGCGGAAACGATGGCTCTTGGTTTGAAAGGCACCCGGAAGTACAGCCAAGGTTTCTGAGATGGTGGCCGAACCGTGTTGTGTCGTCGTCGCGGAGCGATTTTTCCAAACATGTTAAAGAGACGGGAAGTTGCGGTAAGTGCAATGCGCGTCGCCGGCCTCCTCGCCTCCCTCACCCCCCGGTCGCCTTTTCCTCTCCTTTCCTCTCCTTTCCTCTCCCTGGCCCTCGCGGCTGCGGAGGATGGAGGGTGGCGGCTCGCCTCGCCTCGCCTCGGCTCGGTTCGGAGGGCTCGACTCGCGTCCGCTGGGGGGGAAGGCGGAAGGACGGCTGGCTGGCTGGCTGGCTGGCTATCGCTAGCATTAGCGTCTCACTAATACCAGAGGCTCGGGCGGCTGGATGGTCGATTTATCGGCTTGCTAGCGGCTTGCTAGCGGCTTGCCACTTGGCCGTAGTCGGCTAGTAAGCGGCTCCGCGGATACTTGATGCTCAGCCGCGGTGGAGATGACGTCGGTTCGGGTAGGTATGACGGGTAGGGCAGGTAGGAACCGGGAAGGTGCCCGAGCTAGCTCGCCCCGACCAAACTCTTGTTGCCTCGTGCCGAAGCCGGACTCCGAACCTCTGCCGATAAAAGGAGCTCCCGAGGTAGTGACTGTCAATCATTGGACAGCTAGACGTCACCTGATTTAAAGATTGGATTGCCTTCGAGTGGATTTATGGCCCCAAACATCTTGCGGACAAATAGAGCGGAGCCGTTGTTGACGGTCAAGGTGAGAAAATCAACGTGTCGCCTAAAAAGCAACGGATCGAGGGACATCCGCCGGCCCAAAGCCGCCCCCGGCATCTGACTGCCGTACCACAAACCAAAGCCTACATTTCCATACAAGTGGGAAAGCGCGAGGAAATGCCCGCCGGTGGACTTTGTTCCGTGGCCTCGTTCCGTTGCTCACGGCGTCACGCGCACAACCCGAGTGCGGAACATTTGCATTGGTGCGATGCTCGGGTTCTGAAGGCCGATTGACCCCAACCCGCATTTACCGTGGACAAAAGTACAGGCCATTCGGGGATATCTTCTATTCGGGATCGGCTAATCCACTCGTTCGTTCGTATCTTTGTTCAATGCGATCCAAAAACCATGCAAAAGGCCACCGGCGCGAGTCCGCGATCGGGCTTCGCCGACAAGACGCTCAAGTCTCGCCGGAACGGACCCAAACAAACGCCTAGGATTGCTCTAAAATGTGGAAAAGTCCTCTGGCTGAAAAGCGGGGCTGCGGAGGAACATTTTGAACGTAAGCGCCCGGATTTCCTCCGGGAGAGCGACTGAAAACCGGCGGCGCCTCGCCTTGGATGTGCGATAGGCGCCGCCGTCGCTTTTCAGTGGCTTGGCTACGGGCCGGACCGGTTCGGCCGCATTGTTTTGACGTGTGCCGATCGACGCCCGCGCTCGCTCCGGAGAGATAGACCGACGTGAGGACGCTTGCTTGGCGGTTGGGCCCTCTATTCCCCGTGCTGGTGTCATCAGGAGCAAAGTCAATTCGGACAAGGCAAGCGGTGGTCTCTTTGTATTTGCCCCTCAAGCCGAGAACCCCCTGCCTCCATTTTTTGGGCCGCTTGGCCGTGGGGGAAAGCGTTTTCGGAGCGCGACGAGGTAGGCGGACAAACTTGTTTTTTTCAGGGTTAGGCTAAGGCTAAACCCGGAGCTTGAGAGGCCAGTCTATCCATCTCTTGCCTTTGACGCCGCTCTCGGTGTTCTGGGCTCACAAGGAAGGAACGGCGTCGCATGCTTTACTCGCAGACCTTAATCTTGAATGGGAGGGGAACCGCGTCCTTTCCCTTTTCCAACAGTCACGCCCCCTCCGCCTCTTAGCCCAGTCCGGGAATCTTTTTTTTCCTCTCCGGTCACGCGGCCACCTGTCTCTTGGCCGCCGGTGGTGCATCCACCCGTTTGGATTTGGCCCGCAGCCGGCAGGGGAACCCGCGGTCACGTGTGCTCGGGGCGGAGCGGCGCCGCCCTTGAAGAAAACCTCGGCGGCGGCCCCACCAAATCTCCGTCGGACCCAGGAGCCTCCGCCGAGCAAACGGCCGCCGCTCGTACGTCTGGACTCTTGGCGTCTCGGTCACAAAAGATGAATGAATCCTGGCGGGTGAGGCCCGACGAGCCCTCCTTTTCGCTCAAGGGGGATTAGTTTTAGTCGGGCTTTTGGTGGCGGGGCTCAATGGAGCACGCACCGCTTATTCCGAGTTCACTTTATGCGGGGTCGTTTGTCACGACGTCCCGTGGGCCGCCCGTGGCTTTTCTGTCCGTCGCCGGTTTGTGGAGGGAGGGAGGGAGCGCTGGGCAATCCTACCCGGACATCCGGGACCGGATAAGAGCCGTCGCCGGGCCCAACGTTTTGATCCGGCGCGCTGAGCAAATATTTGACGGAGGAGAACAAAACGGCAGCCGCCCGAGCGGAACGGCCCTTCGACAGTCTCGCTCGAAAGAAAGCGGGTCGACGGCTCCCAAGACGGGGCGATGCAAACGGCGGCCGTTTCGCCGTTGCTATCGACGCGCCGTCCCGAATTGGAAGGCCGAGCTGATTTTGCCGCCCACGTTTGGCGCTTTGTGTGTCTTCAGCTTTCCCACACACATGTGCAGTGCGGCCAGGACGAAATGATGGTTCCCGTGCTCAGTTCCAAAAAAGCCAGCGAGCTGCCCGTCAACGAGGTGGCGAGCGCCCTGCAGGTAAGACCCGAGCCGGCCGTCCGACTGGCCCGCTCGGTGGCCGCTTGCCTAACCCTAACCCTTGCGCGCAGGCCAACCTCCAGCACGGCCTGAGCGAGGACGAGGTGTCTCGCCGCCGGCTCTTCCACGGCTGGAACGAGTTTGACATCGGCGAGGACGAGCCGCTGTGGAGGAAGTACATCTGGCAGGTACGCCGGGCGTTTGAGAAACGGGCGGCGTGGCGAGGCCGCCTTGTCACTCTCCGCTTCCTCCAGTTCAAGGATCCGTTGATCCTTCTCCTGCTGGCGTCGGCGATCATCAGCGTTCTCATGCGGCAGTTTGACGACGCCGTCAGCATCACCGTGGTACGACCCGACCGCCGAGCCCTCTTTTACCGTTAGCGCCGAGCGCCGCCAACGCCGTCTCTCTCCGCGCAGGCCATCATCATCGTGGTCACCGTGGCCTTCGTCCAGGTGGGCCGACGTCCGCGGGCGGGGGCGGGGGCCGTGGTGCTCTTCCACGCTTACCACTTGTCCGGCTTTGGATTTGACAGGAGTACCGCTCGGAGAAGTCTCTGCAAGAGCTGGGCAAATTGGTCCCGCCCCAGTGTCACTGGTAAGTGGAGCGTCGCCTTCCTCCAAAATGGCTCCCGCCCCAGTGTCGCTGGTTAGTGGAGCGCCGGCAAAACCGCGATAGCTGGCAACCCTCGCCGACTGCCGTTTCAGCGTTCGCCAGGGTCAGATGCAGCACACGCTGGCCCGGGAACTGGTCCCGGGAGACACCGTGTGCCTGGCGGTGGGTGAGCGCGTCCCGGCCGACCTGCGCCTCTTCGAGGTGAGCGCTCGACTCCGCCGCCGCGGGCGCTCGACTCTGCGGCGGGCGCTCGACTCCGCCGCTGACCCCCGTGACCCGCGCCGGCAGGCCGCCGACCTCTCCGTGGACGAGTCCAGTCTGACGGGCGAGACGACGCCCTCCGCCAAGTCGGCCGCGCGCCAGCCGCCCGCCGCCGACGGGGACATTGCGTCGCGCGCCAACATCGCCTTCATGGGAACGCTGGTGCGCTGCGGCAAAGCCAAGGTAGGACCTCGGCGGGACGCCCAAAAGGCTAGCGCGCCCAACACGAGGGGGGCTCGTCCTTTGCCGACAGGGCGTCGTCATCGGAACCGGAGAAAACTCGGAATTCGGGGAGGTTTTCAAGATGATGCAAGCCGAGGAGGTGCCCACGTCCGAGTCTTTGCAGCGCCGCCCTTCGCTTCCTCCGCAGTTAACTGGTCGCGTGGTTGTGCTTTTAGGCCCCCAAGACGCCACTGCAGAAGAGTATGGACCTGCTGGGGAAGCAGCTCTCGCTCTATTCCTTCGGCATCATCGGTCAGTCAGTCTGTCGCCCCCCCCCCCCCCCCCCCCCCCCCCCTCCCCAATCGCCTCCCCACCACCTGGGCGCTAAACGTGACGGCCGCGCACCCATCCCGCAGGAGTCATCATGCTGGTGGGCTGGCTGCAGGGCAAGCGAATCATGGACATGTTCACCATCGGCGTCAGGTAAGGCCGGCTCGGCCTCGACGTTGTGGGACGCGGCGGGAACCGAGTGCGTCTCCTCCCAGTTGGAGTCTTCATTTTTTTTCTTTTCCCACTCGATCCGAAAAGGGCGGTTTGGGTTTTTGGCCTCGTGGCGGCCTTTTAGACGGAACACTTTCCGGCGGCACCCACCGCCATAACACTGCCAAAAGAGTTTGCTCGCCGTGGCCCGTCGTTTAAGCTAAGCTCGGCTCGCCGTTCCGCACGCAGCCTGGCGGTGGCGGCCATACCCGAGGGGCTCCCCATCGTGGTCACCGTGACCCTGGCGCTGGGCGTCATGCGCATGGTCAAGAAGAGAGCCATCGTCAAGAAGCTCCCCATCGTGGAGACGCTGAGTACGCGGCGGCGCGCGGCCTCCCGTCCCGGGCCCACTGGCGTGGACGCCCGCCTGACCCCGCCTCTGGCCCCTTTCGGCAGGCTGCTGCAACGTCATCTGTTCGGACAAGACGGGGACGCTGACCAAGAACGAGATGACCGTCACGCAGATGTTCACGTCGGACGGACTCCACGCCGAGGTGGCTCTCCTCGTTGCGCTCTACCGAACTCTACCGAGCTTTCTTTTTCCTTTTGGGCTTCAGGTGACGGGCGTGGGCTACAACGGCAGCGGAGAGGTTTTGTCCCAGGGCGAGCTCGTCCACGGCTATTCTCACCCGTCGCTGAGCAGGATCGCGGAGGTGGGTCCTCGGCCGGCCCGTCCTTCTTTCTCCGCGTGCGGCGGGCCGTTGACCGCGCCCGTCTGCAGGTGGGGCGGATCTGCAACGACGCGGTCATCAGGAACGGGACGGTCCTTGGCCGACCCACCGAGGGAGCGCTGGTGGCCCTCGCCGTCAAGGTAGTCCGCCGGCGCCTCTTCTCTTCGTTGAGTCCACCTGGTTTCCCGCTCTCCGATCCCTCGGTCCGGACGCTCGCTCGCTCGCTCTCGCTCGCAGATGGGCCTGGACGACGTGCAGCGGGAGTACGTTCGCGTGGAGGAGCTTCCCTTCACCTCGGACAAGAAGTGGATGGCGGTGCGCTGCGTTCACCGCACGCGACAGGTACGTGACCGCATCCGGCCCGAGGTGGCGGCGAAAACCGGGGCCGGCCCGGCGGCTCCGACGGTGACGTGGCGCGCCCGCTCCGTGTTCTTCAGGACCAGGCGGGCGTGTTTTTCGTGAAGGGCGCCCACGAGCAGGTGATCCGCCTGTGCGCCTCCTACAACAGCCGGGGGAGCCCGCTTCCTCTCAACCAACAGCAGATGGAGCTCTACGGGCAGCAGATGGGCTACATGGGCAGCGCCGGCCTCCGAGGTAGGCCCGCCGAATCCCCGTGCCGTCCCGACGAGCGGCGGCGGCCGGCCTCACGCCCGGCGTCACACCCGCCCACACGCCCGGCCTCACGCCCGTCTGCCCTCAGTGTTGGCCTTCGCCTCCGGCGAGCAGATGGGGGCCCTGAACTTTCTGGGCCTGGTGGGCATCATCGATCCTCCCAGGCCGGGAGTCAAGGAGGCGGTGGGCACGCTGCTGGGCTCGGGGGTCGCCGTCAAGATGATCACCGGAGACTCCCGGGAGACGGCCGCCTCCATCGGTCAGGAACGCTAGGCTCGCCCTAAGCTCACCCAACTAAACGTCTCCCGCGGAGGTCGTCGGCCCTCCCGCTGACAAACGACGCTACTTTTATGCGAGCAGCCGGTCGTCTGGGCCTGTCGTCCAAAGGAGGGGAGTGCCTGTCGGGAGAGGAGGTGGACCGTCTGGAACTGCAGCAGCTCTCGCAAATAGTCCCTCGGGTGAGACCCCCCGACCCTCCGCCCGCGAGCCGTGCTCATGTGAGCCTCTTCACGGCCTTCATAACTGGCCTTCATTTTTTTTTCTGCACGCAGATATCAGTTTTCTACCGAGCCAGTCCCAGACACAAGCTCAAAATTGTCAAGGTCAATACGCACGCGCACACACACACAAGGACACAACCCCCCCCCAAACCCCCAGGGGTTACCGTAGACGCGAAACGGGCGCACTAGGTGTTGGCAAACACTCTCCGAGATACTACGGGGACGTGGGAACGGGGCACCTGACGCGTCTGTCCATCCGCCGCAGTCCTTGCAGAACATCGGCGCGGTGGTGGCCATGACGGGCGACGGCGTCAACGACGCGGTGGCACTGAAGGCGGCCGACATCGGCGTGGCCATGGGCCGCGCCGGGACCGACGTGTGCAAGGAGGCGGCCGACATGATCCTGGTGGACGACGACTTCAACACCATCGTGTGAGGCGCGCGATAGGGAGACGAAAGCGCCCCCCGCCACCCTCCCGCGGGCCCCCATGGACGAGCCGCATTTCTTTTGTTTCCCGCAGGTCGGCCATCGAGGAGGGAAAAGGAATCTACAACAACATCAAGAACTTTGTGCGCTTCCAACTCAGCACGTGAGTGGCCCGTGCCACCTATCGGCGGCGATCGTGAGCGATAGATGCGTATCTATCACTGGCCGCCGCCGGCCCCCCACAGGAGCATCGCCGCGCTGACCCTCATCTCCCTGGCTACGCTGATGAACTTCCCCAACCCGCTGAACGCCATGCAGATCTTGTGGATCAACATCATCATGGACGGCCCCCCCGCTCAGAGGTCGCCACAAAATCCCAAAGTGACTTTTTGAGCCGGCGGCGGCGGCGGCGGCTAACGGGGTGTGGCGTCCGCTTTCAGTTTGGGCGTGGAGCCGGTGGACCGGGCGGTGATCCTCAAACCTCCTCGCAACGTCCGCGACAGCATCATCACGCGCGGCCTCATCCTTAAGGTTTTGGTGTCGGCCTTCATCATCGTCTGCGGGACGCTCTTCGTCTTCTGGAGGGAGGTGGGTGCGGGCCGGGCCGGGCCGGGCCCTCCGCCTCTGCCGCCCCCCACCCCCGTCTCCCGTCTCCCGTCTCCCGGTGGCCCGCTCAGCCCCTTTCTCACAGCTGCAGGACAACGAGATCACACCCCGAGACACCACCATGACCTTCACCTGCTTCGTCTTCTTCGACATGTTCAACGCGCTCGGCTCGCGCTCGCAGGTGACCCTGCCGTCACGACGACCGCCGTCGCCCCCCCGACTCCCGGGAGTCCCACGTGACGGCCGTCGACTCCCGGCTCCTAACTCCCGCGTGTTCCCAGACGCGCATGGTGCACGAGCTGGGCCTGTGCAGCAACCCCGCCTTCTGCGTGGCGGTGCTGGCGTCCATCATGGGACAGCTGCTGGTCATCTACTTCCCGCCCCTGCAGAGGGTCTTCCAGACCGAGAGCCTCAGCTTCCTCGGTAAGCCCTCCGAAAACCTCCACTCCGAAGACTTTTCTTCCGTCCGGAGAGGGTCCTTCGCTTCCGCCGCTGCCAACTTCCCGCTCCCTCCGACCGGGACGGACGGAGGGTCACGCGGCGATGGGTGGAGCCTTCTTCCAGGCCGGCTCTATTTTGGGACTCGCGGCGAAGACGGTCCGTCGGCAAGTCCCGTCTCGGACGCCGCGGGTGAGGCGGAACGCTTTTGCCCGAGGACGGCGAGTCGTCGGAACGGAATCCGTCCGAGCGAGGGAAAAGCCCAAAGATGGACGCGGCGTCTGTAGGACTGCGGCTCGCCGCCTTAGAGCCCGAAAAGCGCCGGCTGGCCGCGACCCGGAAATCCATCACATGCCCGGAACGCGGGTGGGTAATAAACGTCTGCCTCAGACTTCCTCTCTCTTGTGCGCAGACCTACTGTTCCTGATCTTCCTGACGTCGTCCGTGTGGGTGGTGTCAGAGAGCATCAAGAAAGCCGAGAGGTGGGGAAGCGCGCCCAGGAGGATTCCGGCCGACGGCTCCCATCAGGTATGACGCGGCACCCCCGCGTCGCCACGGCGAGGGACCCGTGTCGCGGCGCAGGGACACAAACGAGCCTCCTTGGGCGCGTTGCCGCAGCTCAACTGCGAGCGGCCTCCCACTTGGCGGCGCGCGGGAAGTGGCCTCGCCACGTCATCCTCGGCAGACTCTCTCCGTCGGGACGGGGCGGCCGACCGCCGACCGATCTCCCGCCCGGAGATTTTCCCCAGACTTTTTGAAATGAAAGGTTTCGGCCCGAGGGTCAACGCCGGTGGCCCGTCGGGAAAGAGATGGCAACGGCCGTGTCGGCCCTTTTACCTACCGGCGAGTCTTTGAGCCCACTTGCGTATCTAGTCTCGTTCTTCAGTCGGAAAGGATTCCTGGTTTAGGGTTAAGGTGGCGGACAAGTCAAACGAGCTCCTCTGTAAACAAAGGACAATTTGCTCCCCCCCATTGACGCTATACGGGGCTCCCGAATCCCCACACATGCCTGAAACGGATTGTAAAATGGGATTTTCTTCTAAAATGCTTTTGCTTTGGCTACGTCCGCGCCGCACGGGTGGGCTCGCTCACGCCCTATGGCATCAAACGGCTAAAGAATGCTAAGGAGCGGACGGAAGGACGGCCGGATGGACGGCTGCTCCCGGATCAGAAGCCCCCCGCCCTATTGGCCGGTTGTCGCCATGCTTTCCGGGAGCGATTGTCATGCGCTTTTTTGAGCAATCTCATTCTTGTTCTTTCTTTCTGTCTTTTATTTTATTTTTTTAAGGACCATTTAGGGACTCCAACCTTTGGTCAAGTGGCCGTTAGAGTTAATCAGTAAAGAAAGCAAATCATCCCTTTGATGCCACATGATCTTGTTTGTTTTTAAGGAATCATTTATTTTCTTGTCGAATAAAGCAAAGATTGAGACGATCAAAATGTTTGTCCTCTGCTCGCATAAGTATTCTAGTGTTAGAGGTCACGCAGGGGTGGGCAAAGCAGTCCTGGAGAGCTGCTGTGCTTGCAACTTTTTGGTCCAAGCTATCCAGCACAGACAGCAGTTGAACCAACGAAGGTTGCCCTTTATCCAGCAGCACCTGACTGCACTTGTAACATGGCAAATTTGTGGAAAGCTTTCCTCTTTAGACGTTGGAACGAAATCCCTCCTTTTGAAAAAAAGCCCACCCCCGGATTTGACAAAACATACGCGCACGCGCACGCACACGTTCATTCTTCGAGTTTTGATTGGTTCAGAGTCCAACGAAGGCAAAATAAAATAGAAAGGGGTCTCGCGCATGCGCATGAGTGACGAGTGCCGCGGCCAGTGTCAAGCGTTCGCTCACGTGATCTGAACGACGAACTAGTTGGAAGCGGCAAGAAGCAGCTCCGTGAATCGCTCGAGCAAGCCTGTCCTCCCTTCTTTTTGTTTTTGGTTTTTTTGTTTTAAATCCCGCCAGCAGCAGGCTGCAGGTGCGACGACCGGAATGACGATGACGACCAACATGACAGCGAGAATGCTGAGCACGACGCGGGTCGTGGGGCTGGCGTGTCGTCGCTTCGGCTGGGACGCCATCGCTGCCGCCGCCGCCCCCCTGGTCCGCACGCGAGCCTACGTGGACGGCCGCTGGCTGGACGCGCAGGACGACTTCGCGGTGGTGGACCCCGGCGCCGCCGCCAGAACCGAGATCGCGCGCGTCGCCGATTGCGGCCCGGAAGAGGCCAAACAAGCCGTGGACGCCGCCCACCAGGCTTTCCGCCGATGGAAGGACGTCACGGCCAAGGTGAGCTAGCCCACAAATTGGCCAAAGAAGTTTTCTCTCCAAGCGATCCAGCTTCACGGCAATGAGCTTTCCGCTCAGAAGCGGTGCGCTCGACCGAGTCCGCTCCAGGAGGTGTCGTCTTGTCGCGTGGGAATCGAACCCCTTGACGGCCCCCTCGTTGTCACGTTTGGTTTCCAGATGGGCACGCCTTCAAATGCTGCTTGTTTTTGCTTTGTGCAGGAGCGCGGTGCCGTGCTGAGGAAGTGGGCCCACCTGATGGAGCAGCACAAGGAGGACCTGGCCAGAATCATCACCTTTGAGAGCGTCAGACTCTCCACTCGCTCTTTTATTAGCACGAGCCCCACCCGTCACGGCTCCGTTTTAGTCCGCCGCCGCCGCCGCCGGCCGGCACGGACCGCGCTAGTGTCGTCCGAGCGCCGAGCTCGAGCGTGCCGTTAGCGCAGCCATGGTGGTATTTGTCCCGTGCCAGGAAACTTTGTTAACGCGACGCCATCCGGGGCTGCTAGCCCACGACAGATGATCGAGACGGCGCTTTAACAATGATTTTAATCGTCTCCCATTGGATTTGTCCAGCCAGTTTATCTTAAATATCCATGGCGTGCTCTCCCTACTTGTGCACCCTTTTCACGTTTCTGATGTGTCTTTTCCCAAGTGGTCCGTCAATACCGGACATTAATGTCCACTATAACCGTCTAGAACGGTGGTCCCCAAACCGGTCCTCGAGGGCCGGTGTGGGTGCAGGTTTTTGTTCCAACCGTTCTAGCGTAAACACTTTGACCAATGAGATTTGATCAGAAAACAAGAAGCACCTGACTGCAATCCATCCACTGATTGCACTTGTAGGACACCAGATTGGTAAAAAGGTGTCCTCTTTATGGCTTGGAATGAAAACCCGCACCCACTGCGGCCCACAGTGGAATAGTTTGGAGACCACTGGTCTAGAATTATCAAATGTCAGTTTTCAGTGAGAAAATTGCCTTATTGATTTTATCTTGCGTTTTTTAACAACCTGCATAAGGGACTGATGATGGAAATTAGCCGTGGGCTATAATCTTACACATTTGCGTGTGTATATTCATGAATATGCATTGTCCCTTTATTTAATAACTCAAATCAGACTCCGGGAACCTTTACGTCAGAGCCGACGGGACATTTGCTTTTTCTCGGCGTGCCGTTAGCGGGAGCGACATTTACCGCTCGTTCGTTAGCGTCAAGTCTGCGCGTGATCTTCCTTCCAGGGCAAGCCAATGAAAGAGTCGCTGGGGGAGGTGTCTTACTCGGCGTCCTTCCTTGACTGGTTTTCCGAAGAGGCGCGTCGCGTGTACGGCGACGTGGTGCCGTCGCCCTCCAAGGACCGGAAGATCCTCCTCCTGAAGCAGCCGGTGGGCGTGGCTTCCTTCATCACGCCGGTGAGTGAGGGAGCGAGCGGGCGAGCGAACGAGTCATGGGGCAATGAGCGAGTGGCACCTTTGTGTCCTAGTGGAACTTCCCCAGCGCCATGATCACCAGGAAGGCCGGTGCCGCGCTGGCCGCCGGATGCACCGTGGTGGTCAAACCGGCCGAGGATACGCCTCTTTCTGCTCTGGCCCTGGCTGAGGTCAGACACGCGCACGCGACTCGGCCAACGTTAGTCGCGGTCCAGGGCGAGACCTATTTCAATTTCCCCTCCAAATGTAGCACTGTTCCAGACGTATGTCCTATCTAGTCCTGATGCAATCCAGGCCTCTTTTCAAGCACTTGTTGCACGTGTGCTCAAATCCATGTTAAATGCACTCCCCAAGTGATTGACTTGAATTCAACCACACCTAATTGTGCTTTACGCCATCGTTTGGCCCGCCAGCTGTCGTGCCAGGCGGGTGTCCCCCCCGGCGTCTTCAACGTGGTCCCCTGCTCCAGAGAGCGGGCCCCCTCGGTGGGCCGCGTCCTGTGTACCGACCCTTTGGTGGCAAAGATCTCCTTCACGGGCTCCACCGCCACCGGCAAGGCAAGACCGTCCCGCGCTCGGACGGGCCTCGCGCCAGGGCTTCCCGGCTCACGTGCGGCGCTTTGTCAGGTTTTGCTGAAAATGGCCGCCGACACCGTCAAGAAGGTCTCCATGGAGTTGGGGGGCCACGCCCCTTTCATCGTCTTCGACAGCGCAGACGTGGACGAGGCGGTGCGAGGAGCTATGGCCTCCAAGTTCAGGAACTCCGGACAGGTGAGCGTCCGACGGCGTGGGCGGGCCAGCGACCGGAATGTTAATCGCGTCTCGCCGGGAACCTGACTGTTGACCGCGTCTCGCCGGCAGACGTGCGTGTGCTCCAACCGCTTCCTGGTGCAGAGCTCCGTCTACGACGCCTTTTTGGCTAAGTTGGGCGCCGCCATGGACCGCGAGCTAAAGCTGGGACACGGCGGCGAGCCAGACACCACGCAGGGACCCCTCATCAACGACAGGGCGGCAGACAAGGTGGATTACTTAGCCCACGGCGCCCCACAGGGGGAGAGACGGCCGGCGAATCTGAGCCTTCCTCGTTGTTCCCAGGTCGTCGGTCAGGTGGAGGATGCCCTCTCCCGTGGGGCCCGCCTCCTGCGGGGCGGCGGGCGTCTTGGCAGCTCCTTCGTAGCGCCCACGCTGCTGGCGGACGTCAGCCCTGACATGTTGTGCATGCGAGAGGAAACCTTCGGGCCCCTGGTTCCCGTAGTCAGGTGAGCAAAGCGCACCTACGTCCCAGTAGAGCAAGCGCGGCTACGTCCCAGTAGAAAACCCTAACCCCAGATAGGTTGGACGACTAATTTGCCTTGGTCTTTCGCCCGCAGGTTTGCGACTGAAGGGGAAGCGCTCGCCATCGCCAACTCATCCCGAACGGGCCTGGCAGGTGAGCGTCCGCAACGAATCTACCTATGTCTGCCGGGAAACTTGTTTTCAATACTATCCTTATCCTGTCCAATCCTGGCCTCTCGTCCGCACTCGTCGTGTTGTTGTTAACGTGGCGCCACACGTCAAGAGCATTAGGTGCTATTGCATCCTTGCCTGATTGTGGGGCAAGGGTTAACTCGGTTCCCCGGGATCGCTTCAGTCTAGTACAGGGGTGGGGAAAGCGGTCCGGTGGGTGCAGGTTTTTGTCCAACCCGACCAAGCAAGACAATTTAACCAATGGGGTTTCTGCTGAAACAAGAACCTGACTGCAGTCCACTGATTGCACTTCTAAGATACCAGATTGGTGGAAAGGAAAGTTTTTCTCTTTAGAGGAGAGGTTGGAACAAAAGCCCTAACCCACTGTGGGAGTGCCACAGTGGAATAGTTTTCCCACCCCTGGTCTAGTACTCAAGCCCAGTTGAGAATTTGCCGTGGCTTCGGGTCACGCGGCGGGTGCTTGACGCTGTTCGTGTCGCCGCCTTAGGTTACTTCTACTCGGCGGACATGTCTCAGATCTGGCGAGTGGCCGAGGCCTTGGAGGTGGGTATGGTAGGCGTCAACGAGGGGCTGTTGTCCGCTGCCGAGGGCAGCTTCGGAGGCGTCAAGGAGTCCGGTCTGGGCCTGGAGGGCTCCAAGTACGGCGTGGACGAGTACCTCCACGTCAAGTACGTCTGCATGGGCGGCTTGGCCGGCTAGCCCGCCTACCCCGATGCAAAAAGACGCCGTCCGTCAGGGCGCGCTCACGCTATTTAACCTCTGTCGTCGAGCCGTCGCGTGACTGTTAGCCTAACCTCATTTCGGTCGTTGACCCCCAACTACCGATGCAACGCGACGCGGCGGGGCTCGGGTGACACCTGGTGATTCTTTCCACCCCGGCCAAAAGGAATCAAAAGCACAATTAAAGCAGATGACCCCAACGGGGAGCTGATTTTTCTAACATGTATAGAATGTGACTCATCTCAATTCACACATGGTGACATCCAGGAGTTTTAGGGATACTGCACCTCCAGGACTTTGTCCTTGTCTTAAGGGAAATAATTGTTTGTCTTGTTCAGAGATGAAGTCAACAATAAAGATTTCCTACAATCAGCACATTGTGATCCAATACTTGAAAATCCAAACATGAAGCGAGTATCTGGCCCGGGAGCGTGCGTGCGTGCGTGTGCGTGCGTGCGTGCGTGCGTGCGTGTGAGAAAGAGAGAGAGAGAAACACACATGACATGACGTGCCACTCTTCTTTTATCTTGAAGCCGATGGCGGAACTAGTGGCCAAAGTGTGCCACTGCTCTGCCTTATTTCGAAAGGCGTAAGCGGAAATATCTGCGAGCCTGACTAGCTTGACCACCCCCCTCTCCCCCTCTACCCCTCTCTCAGCAGGTCTATCCAACATGGAGTTTGCATGCGAGGCGGACCAATGATAGCAACATGATAGTCGCCGAGTCGTGCCGGACGAAGCAGCATTCCCGAGGAGGTAGGGACGCTTGTCGCCCGCCGCCGAAGCGCAACCGGAAGTGCTATAATGTCGAACGAACGAGCGGGTGCTCGCGACATCGAATGTAACGGGGCGCCGCTGCTGTGATGTCTGCGCCCGTGATCTGACACGGTCGAGCGAGCGATAGATAGACGGACAACTCGGCTGTTCTACAAAACAACCCCCCCACCCCCAAATTAAAAAAGGACAATTTCCATGGACGCGGAGACAAATGAGGCTGAGCGACGTGACAGCAGCAACAGCAACAGCCACAGCCACAGCCGCTGTCCGATAATGGAAGTGGCGGTCGCACGGCTTGACGGCTGGGCTGCGCACCGTCCGTTCGTCCGTTCGTCCGTTCGTCCGTCCCAGCGCGTGCCCCTGGCGTGTCACGCGATGCCTCGCTCCTCTGTGACGTCGTGCGTTTATTTCCGGACCGGGGGGTCGCGCCGAGCCTGTCTATCCGATCCGTCCTTCTCACCACCGTGATCACGTACCGTGCGTGGGTGGAGGGGGCTAACAGTGACACCGTAAAGATTAGCGTGTCGGCCTCACTGCTGATTCCGTACTGTACGTGGAAGATAGCTCTGCTCGGTCGCCCAAAAAGTCCCGGGCCGGGCCAGCCCAGCCATCGTCCCTCTTTCTATCCTTCCTCACAGAAAGCCCATTAAATGATGTCGGAAGTACTTGGCAACGCTCCTTCTAGTTGGGTAGCATATAGGACCACATTTCTGGAAAATTGGCAGATTTTCAAGCGGAGAGTTTGGCCATTTCTTTTTGCCACTCGTGGGGAAACTGGCGAGCCTGGAGCCCACGGGGCAACGCCGATGGCGCTCAGGTAGCCCTAACCCAGGGGTGGGCAAACTATTCCATAAAGGGCCGCAGTGGGTGCGGGCTTTGGTTCCAACCTATGAGAGGAAACCTTTCCACCAATCTGGTATGTTACAAGTGCAATCCGTGGATTGCAGTCAGGTGCTTCTGGCTTCAGCACATCCCCCGTTGGTTCAACTGGGTCTGTGTCTGTGCTGAATGGCTTGGAACAAAAAGCTGCACCCACCCGCAGCGGCCCTCAAGGACCACTTTGCCCACCCCTGCCCTAATCCTAACCACTCTCACTAAGTCTGGCGCTCGGGCTTCCGTCCGTACGTTGGCGCACGCAAGCAACTTAACAGAGACGAATGCACTGAAAGTTTCTCTGCAAAAAGGAAGTGAAGCGATGACGCTTTAGAAGAACTTTCCATTTCCTGTGCCGCGCCGCTGTCGGTCACACGACCGCTACATTATTTCTTCACACCGGGGCGTCAAACGGGAAACACCTGAAGGCGTCCTTCCTTTTTGAGCCATTTTGACTGGAGGCCGCATGTTTATGGTAGATCAATCTTTTGTGACTTATTTATGTGTGATCTTGATGGCGAAGCTTTAAATCTCATCGTACTTGACACTAAAGGCATTGCATTCGGATCAGTTCTATCGTAGCCGGCAGCTTTTCAAATGACGAGTATTTTTATTTTATTTTTGGGCGCCGAACCTTGCATGAATGGGGCTCACGGTCGGAGCGGGGCTCTCCAGAGCCAGTCAGGATTGTAGCCCAAAGGAAGAGCGGCTGGGGATTTTTGGAGTCACGCCCCTTACGGCAGACCAACGTGAGGGTTAGCGGAGGCAAGAAAATGTGGGGAAGGGCTACTTTTGCGTGCCAAACGCCCGCACAGAATGTTTGCTGACCTTGACCTGTGCCGTGGCAGAGGCGACGGCATGACGGAGGACCAATGCCCGCAGCTGGTGGACTACTTCGTGGTGGCGGGCCTGGACCCAGCGAGGGGGCCCTGGCGAGCCCTGGACGACGACGGCAGGGCCCCGGCGGCCCGGGGGGCGGAGCCCGTCACCGACCTGGCGGTGATTGCCAGGGGTCTTGGCGAGGAGGTGCCCCAGGGCTTCACCTGCATCGACAAGACGCTGGGCGGACACTCGGCCGAGCTGGGGGGGGGCTTCATCAACAACCCGCGCCTCTACCTCTGCTACAGGAGGGGTCACGACAAGCCGCCCGTTCTGGACATCGGGTGAGCTTCCGTCGCCGCTGAGTTTTTGCTTTTCACCCCTTGCTTTTAAGCCTAACCCTTTTATGACCTACCGAGGGTGTTAACCCTAACCCCCGTATCCCCGATCGAATGGCCCGAGGTTAGGGTCTAACCCAGGGGTGGGCAAACCGGTCCTGGAGGCCCACTGCGGGTGCAGACCTTCGTTCCAACCCATCCAGGACAGACAATTTAACCAATGAGTTTTCTGCGGAAACAATAAACACCTGGCCGCAATCCACTGTTTGCACAGCAGATTGGTAAAAAGGTGTGTTCTTTATGGTTGGAACGAAAGCTGGCACCCACTGCCAGCGGCCCACAGTGGAATACTTTGCCCATCCCTGGCCTAACCACAACGCCCCTTATGACCGATCGAATGGCCCGGGTTTAGGGATTCGGCCCTGACCCTAACCCCGAGACCAACCACAAAATTCCTCCCTTCAATCCATCCGCTCCAAAGGATCCGAGAGTAGAAAACGTGTAATCCGCGCCACACCACTGTAGCAATTGGACTCCCTCGATGGGCTGTACGAGTTCGTATCCGATGAATCGTATCGGCACGGGACTCGGCTATCCGGTCCAGCCTTGGCGGAAGACTCATTTCAGTTGGAGTCGGCTTGTCGCGTTGCCAATGTTTGGCTACTTTTAAGTGGAATCTCAAATTCACGTTGACGCATCGATAATTAAGGCACGACCCTCGTGAGGACAAGCGTCGCAGAAAATGTAACATCAAGTCTACCATTTTGACGGGGGCGACGTCAGGACGGTCCGGTGAAGGTCTCGTGCGGCGGTGCGCTTTCCTTCTACTTGGGGAGAGCAACAGGCGGCAAACAGAAGAGCCAATGTTTTTGCGCCCGTTGCGCAGGTTGCTGCACGAGGGTAAGGAGCAGTTGAAGGCGGGCTGGTACGTGATCGAGACCACGCCGTACAGCCGCTCGGCCAGCCTGAGCTCGGGTGGCGGCCCGGCGACCCACCGCGTCTTCCTGACGTACCGCCGCGCGCCGGACCTGCGCTCGCTGGGCGTCACCGACGTGGGCGTCCTGCTGCCCGGCAAAGGCGAGGCGGCGCCGCACACATTCAGCCGCGTGGACAAGAACCTCAACACCAGCATGGTGAGACCCGAGCCGAGCCGAGACGATGCGGGCCGGCCGTTTCGGACGAGCCACGAGTCGGTCCGCTCCGCTCTTTTCAGTGGGGTCCCGCCATGTCGCTGTGCTACAAACGAGCGGTCGCCAAAGCCGACGCCTTGGTCTACGAGGCGGGTGAGCGTGCGCCCGTCCCGACGGGTCTCGACGTGCCGCTCATCGTGCCGGCCCCGCTTTCAGGTCTGCTGAGCCGCTACCCGGCCGACGACCGGGACGCCTTCCCGCTGCCCGGCTCGGTGCCCCTCTTCTGCCTGCCCATGGGCGTGTCCTTGGAGAGCTGGCCCGTGGACGCCAAGTACCAGTTGCCCGTCTTCTCCACCTTTGTGCTCACCTCGGCCAACGGCGACAAGGTGAGGGTTCATTTTTAAATAGCAAACGTACCCAAAACAAAGGAGAAGCGCTGGCCCGCGGTCGCGTTCAAGGCGCTTCGTCGAGATGTCAGCCAGACGGCCCTGCTTTCTGAGTTTGATTTATTTAATAAGGGACAGCACGTCAGTATGAATGAACATATTCACGGATGAACGGCCGACACAGGATTTGTCCCACGCACGCAGGTTTACGGCGCGGCCATCCAGTTCTACGAGGCCTTTCCAAGGGAGGTTCTGTCGGAGCGCCAGAGCCTGCGCCTGGGCCTGCTCAGCGTGGTGGACCGCCGACCCTTCCCGGAACGCGCCCTTCGGGCCAAGAAGAGCATCTGCGTCCTTTCGCACTGGCCCTTCTTCAGCGTCTTCCAGAAGTTCCTGACCTTCATCTATCGATACTCCGTCTCGGGACCCCACGTGCTGCCCCTGGAGAAGTCAGAAGGCGCAAACGTCTCCTTCGGCACCACCCGGGGGCCTGCAAAGCAACGCTCTCCTTCCCTTGCAGGCACATCTCCAGCTTCATGCGCAACGTGCCCTTCCCGTCTCCCCGGCGACCTCGCATCCTGGTCCAGGTACGGCCACGCCCGCCCGGCCGAGGTCGGCGCGGGTTAACCCCGAGCCCTTTGCGTCACAGCTTTCGCCGTACGACAACCTTCTTCTCTGCCAGCCCGTCTCCTCGCCGCTGCCCCTCAGGTGCGTTTGCGTGCGCGCGTCGTCTTCAAAAGTTGACCTTGTCGCGTGGCGTCCGTAGCGGCGCTAGCTTCCTGAAGCTCCTCCAGAACCTGGGCCCGGGGAACGCCTGCACGCTGCTGCTGGCCGTGCTGACGGAGCACAAAGTGTTGCTGCACTCGCTGCGCCCCGACGTCCTGACGGCCGTGAGCGAGGCGCTCATCTCCGTAAGCCGGCGTGCCCCCGCCAAAATCCTGCGAAGCGCCGTCCTCCCGCTGACGGCCCGCCTCTTTGCCCGCAGATGACTTTCCCGCTGCGTTGGCTCTGCCCCTACATCCCGCTGTGCCCGCTCCAGATGGCCGAAGTGCTACTGGCGCCCGTGCCGTTCATCGTGGGCGTGCACTCCAGCTACTTTGACTCCTACGACCCCCCCGCCGACGTGGTCTGTGTCGACCTGGACACGAACGCCGTCTTCCAGTGAGTTTGCCGACGGACACCCTTAGCGTGGCAGCGTTTGTCCTGGTCTGGCACCAAAGTCTGTCTGTCGATTGGAAGTATGGGAGCGCAAGACTGATGTGTGAATGTGTGTGGGAGGGTGGTCTTTTCCTCTTTTGCCACTGAGAATTTTACTTGGGAGCGACCATTCACATTTACATGCCCGGAGATGTTTTCTCCCCTTTACCTGCGTTCGTCAGCGGCGAGGGGGGACGATGACGTGACGTGGGAACGGCTCGTCCGAGTGTCGGCGGTTCATCGGTCTTTGCCCTCTGTCGCCCTTCAGGTCAGAGGACAAGAAGCCGTTGACCTGGCGATCGTTACCCCGGAAACCGGCAAAGCTTCTTTTCAGCACCCTAGGCGACCTACACAAGACCCTTGAACAGAGTAGGCCATCTACCGTGCGCGCGCACGGCAGGGTGGACGAGCTTCCCACGTGTCTCACCCGGCGGCGTCAGTCTGCTCTCCCAGCCAGGAGGAGGCCACGCTGGACTTCCTGCTGACGGACTTTGACCAGGTGTACCGGCGGCGGAAGCAGCTGGAGCTGGAGATTCAGGAGGCTTTCCTGCGCTTCATGAGCGTCCTGCTGCGGGGCTACCGCGCCTTCCTGCTGCCCATCACAGAGGCGCCCTCCGACACCGCCACCGACTGCGGCTCCCTCTTCAACCTGCAGGGTGCGCCCCGGCTCCGAACGGCGCCCTCCCAGAATTGGTCGCGCGACGCCGCTCTTCCCGCGCTCAGGTTTCCTGAAATCTCGCGAGCGCGCTCAGCAGAAGTTCTTCTGCCAGCTGACGCGCACGCAGATGTTCACGCAGTTCATCGAGGAGTGTTCCTTCGTCAGCGACCGCCACGCCTGCCTGGAGTTCTTCGACGAGTGCGTCCAAAAGGTGGGTCCCTTTTCGCTTTGCCCGAGCTAGGGGCAACTTTTTGCTCAACATTGCGGAAACTCGTAGACGTCGCCCGTGAGTCCTCGGGCGCCCCTTCCCACGTACGGGCGGCGGCCTTTTGAGGGAAGGCATTTTGTAGAAGAAACGTAGGATAGAGCCGATGAATCGAGACAATTAGTTTCAGAACTTGGGCGCTCAATGACCAATCCAGCGGGAATTGCAAGCAGGGCGTTCTGCGAGAGACAAGATCCCATAGCGGAATTTAGGGCTTTTTCGTCGACCGCCGACGTAGACTTTGCTCTTGGTCTACTCCGTCCCACAGGTGGACGTGGAGAAGCCGGAGGAGGTGCGGCTGGTGGACGTGGACGAGGGTCCCTGCGGCGAGCGCACCGTCTTCATCGTGCCGCCCGAGGAGCCAGTGGAGGAGGACGGCTCCGAGTGCGCCGCCCGCTACAGGTGATCGATTGACAGCGGAGGACGAGCCCGCGCGGTTCCACGTGTTTTCAAAAAATAAATAAAAATGATTGTCTTTTGCCCCACTTGCGTAGCTACGACACCTTTCCGGTCTTGAAGGCGGAGCTTTTTGACCGGCCGCTCGACCAACTCTGTGTCCCTGCCAAGGGCGGGGCTCCCAGTAGCCCCGCCCCCAGACGGACCAAACAGGTACGCCGAGCAATAAGGAAATCGGAGAAATTTTAAACGGAATCGCGAAAACCCACCAAGAAAAGAAAAGAAAACACTATAAAAGAGGAGTTTATGCATAGCCCGGTAAGAAGCTTAAGAAATTGAACTCATCACAAAATTAGGGGGGTTAGGGTTAGAGGGTTGAGGTTAGAGGTAGAGAGTGCGAGAAAATTGGTGCAGAAAATGGATCCCGGGCAACCGCCTTTTCCCTATTGCGCCGAACCGGCGCAATAGGGATGAAATGAAATGGAGTGTCGCTTTGACCATTTGTGGGGCAGGAGCTGAAGCTGGCGCAGCGGCGGGCGCAAACCTGCTGCGGCTCGGCGGACATGTGGTGCAAGTGCCTGCTGGGCCACGTGTACGGCTTGTGGTTCATCTGCCTGCCCGCCTACGTGCGCACGCAGAGCGCCAAGGTGCCCGCCCTCCACGCTGCCTACGATGTCCTCAAGCACATGGAGGGGAGGAAGGTGCCGCTGCCCGACGAGGTGAGCCGGGCCCCTCTTTGCTTCCGTTGCCTCCGTTGGCCCGCGCTAGCCTCCGCGCCAATTATCGCTCCACGGGTCCCTCGTCTGCGTGCCTTTCAGGTGTGTTACCGGATCCTGATGCAGCTGTGCAGTCAATACGGTCAGCCCGTGCTGGCCGTTCGCGTGCTCCTGGAAATGAAAAAGGCGGGCATCACGCCCAACACCATTACCTACGGCTACTACAACAAGGTAGGTGAGAAAAGCGGCCGTCCGAGAGCAGATGTATATTTCCAACTTTGCCTCGCCCAGGCGGTCCTGGAGAGCAAATGGCCGTCCACTCACCGGGGCGGGCGCTTGCTCTGGGCCAAGCTGAGGAACGCGGTGCTGGCCGTGGCCCTTTTCAGGCAGCCCGTCAAGCTCCGCCGGGACGGCCCCGGCCCCAAACGGGGGGACCTGGCCGGCCACTCTCCCTCGCCCGGAGAGCGACGGCCCGTCCCCCGCCGGACTTTGATTCGGCAGGCTAGCTGGAGCGGCCTGAGCGAAAGCTCCAGTCACGAATCCCTCACGGGATCCTTGGCCAAGAGCAGCAGCCTGGGCAGCGTCCTGACTCCCGCGCGACGTAAGATGTCCGCTCCCCCCCGTAGAAATATCGCCCAAACGTACGTCGAGCCCCCTCGTCTCGTTGCAGTGGCCGACGCGGGCGACGCCGCCTCGCGCAAGCCCCCCGTGGCCCCGCCAACCATAGGCGTCGCCGTGCGTCGGAGCGACATCTGCTTGTCCGCTTTCTACGCGGAGGCGGCGGAAAACGACAACGAGGACCCGTACAGGTCCCGAAGGTCACACGAACCGCCGGCAAGCAAAGCGGGTAACGGTGAGCTCGCCTCGCCGTCACTCACCCCCCTCCTTCATCAGAGCGGCGAGCGCCCGTGAGGTGGCGGCCGACGAGAACCGCAACAAAGTGTCGCCGCGCGGCCCGGGCCTGGCGGGAAGGCTACAGCGGCTCCTGACACCCACTCGCCACCGGGCGGCGGTTCGACGCGCGGCCAGCGTGGGCGAGCGCCGGCCCGGCGTGGGGTCCTCCTCCCGCCGGGCTTCTGAGCAGCGGCGCTCCAGGACGGTTCTAGTGGCGGAAACGCCAGCGGAAGGCAAAGAAGGCCTCGCCGGCGCCACGTCGGAGGTGACTCGGCGTGCATCCCGCACCGTATTCTGCGACGGCGCGGCGGCCGTGACGTTCCCGTTTTGACTTTTGAATAGAGCTCGTTGTCGCCGGGAAGCGACGCCGACTCGGTGGAAGCGCCCCGAGCCCAGCGCGACTCTTGGGACGCAGAGCGAGACGAGGAGGGAACGGAGGTAGGCCGAAACTGCGGGGCTTAGGGTTAACCCCTTAACCCGACCGCTGCCGCCTCTATGAAATTTGCACTGATGGCAACGTGCCCGTTTGAGGTTTTGATGTCGAGCTGCTCGCGGTGTCGCTGCTGCGGCTTCCTGGTTTACGACGAGGAGATCATGGCGGGATGGACGCCCGACGACTCCAACCTCAACTCCCGCTGCCCCTTCTGCGGCGCCTCCTTCGTTCCCTTCCTCAACGCGCAAGTCTGCCCCCCACCCAGGCCCGGCAGGTGGGAACCGCCGTCGCACTTTCCTCCCCGGGACGTACTGACATGCGTACGCTCTTCTCCCAGCGACGGCCAAGCCGCGCCTCCCGCTTGCAACGGCGCCGGCGAGAGCGACGGGACGGTAAGCCTAGGCGGCGCGGCAACGGCGGGGCGGAAAGCTTGGGGGCGCGGCGGGCCCGCGGCTCAAACGCCGCAGTTTCTCCCGCAGGTGGCGGTGGCGTACGTCAGTCCGCTAGTCTTGCGGAAGGAGCTGGAAAGTCTCTTGGACCACGAGGGCGAGGCGGTTCTCGGGCAGCCGCAGTTCCTGGAGAGCCACTGCATCATTTTCTGGAATCTCCTGTGGTTCTTCCGCCGCCTGGGCCTGCCCAGCCACCTGCCTCGGCTGCTGCGCCCGACCCCCCGGCCCCCGCAGGTACCTCGTGACCGACGCCCACTTTGGGCTTCGGACGTTAAGTCGTTTCTCAACGGGCCCGTCCGTCTGCGTATTTCTATCGCACCAGGAAGAGGAGCTTTGAACCACAGTGTTTCGGTTTTAACCTCATTTGTTAAAATTCATGTCACGGCGCGGTAAGTTACAGGTTAAAATTGGCATTTGAACGTGGCCAAATTTGAACAAACGCAGGCGATTACTTCAACTTCAGCCGAGCGGCCAAGTCCACTCCATGGCTGTCCCCTCTTACTGTCTGAGATCCCTGGGAATCAATGCCCAAAAAGACAAATAGTCCGGTCGGTATTCAACGCGTGAGAGAGTCGTCGTGGGCCGGCCGGTGGCCGTCCCTCCGCCGACGTGAGCTTTAATGAAAGGAAGCCGGTGTTTGCGAGCCGAGAATGAATGAGTCCTGACCCTCAGCAATCGGAGGCCCCTCTTCGGGTGAGGCTCATGTGGGACACCCTGACCCCGGACCCCGACTCCTGGCCGCCTCTCTACGTGCTGTGGCGTCTTCACAGTAAGCGACGCAGGTCGCCGGCTCCCCTCGTTGCACCCGCCTACTCTGCTCGCCGCTCGAGCCTCCCTCTCCCAACAGGCGGCGTTCCCGTGCGTGACTCGCGCTGGCGACGCCACAACCACCCATTTACACTGTCCTTCCTGGAGGAGGTCCTGCGGTGCGTGGGCATGAACGAAGTACACAAGGCCGTCACGCTCTTCCTCGACACGGTGCGCCGCCACACCCGCGACTCCGCCACCCCGCCGCCGCTCCGCAGGTCAGACGCCGCGTGGTCTCCGCCTTACTTTGCCGCCCCGCTATTTTCCGTGACGCCATTTCCCCGCCCGAACGCAGGAGCGTGTACCGAGAGTTGTTGTTTCTGACCTTGGCGGCCATGGGCAAAGATCATGCCGGTAAGCGTCGCCACCCGCAAAGTCCCGGCCGTCTCTCCGTCCCGGCTGACGACGGCCCCCCTATGCCGGCAGCCGCTTTCGACAAGAAGTACAAAGCGGCCTACTCGCGGCTGGTCGGCGTCCTGGGCAAAGACGAGCTGCGTGATCGGCGCGCGCAGCCCCCCGCCGCCAAAGCTCTGGACTGCCGACGGAGCTTTCAGCCGCCGCTCCAGTGCTGATACCTCATCATGCCCCGCTTCCGACGCAGCCGGGTGGGCAAAGTGACGCCTGGTGCCGCACCACCTAACCCTGAGAAAGGCCAGTACACTGGGCAGTCAATGTCACAGGATTGGAACTCTTGTCTTTCCTTTGTAATTTATTTGGCTTACTGTAAATGTTTTGGGGTTTGTTTGTTTTGATGTTTTATTTTATTTTATAGAAAATACAAACAGAATAAACATGTCGGAGTGAATATTTTTATCGACGGCCCAGTAGCGTGTCCGGCTTACGAAGGTGAATGTGCATGAGGTCCCTCCAGCACCCTCCAATACCCTAATGAGGATAAACCGGTTGAGAAAATGAGATGAGATGAGATGTTAACTTACTTTCTGCTCTCTTGTGGCCTCTTTGAAAATTTGCGCCCTGCTATTGGGGAAGAATTTTTAAAACAAACAGAATGACAAGATTTTGGGGTCGGGAGACCAATCTCAGGGCACAATTAATTGGTCTTATGGCATCAAAAGCATGCGAATCTCTTTGTTTTTTAAAATTCTTTCCCAGAAATATGTTAACTTGCTGCCCTCCATTGGCACTTTGGAAAATTGTACCCTGCAACTGAAATGGTTTGCCAAGAACACATTGTAATATTATGAGAAAAATCTTAATAATACGAAATTAAAATTGAAATATGATGAATAATGTACAATTACAAGATTCCAATCTTAATTCTAAGAGGTTAAAGTCATTTTGTAGCTTATTTTTTATGTAACGTGAACCGGAAGTTGTGTGGATTCACAGAGTTTAACTTTTGCCGATGTTAAGTGTGTCCCAGCACAAAACTAATTTTCGTGTATTATTACAATATTGAAGTAATATTAGGAGAGAGAAAAAAAATACATATTATCACGAGATTTACTAAGTTATGGTGTTTTTATGTTTCGTGAACCGGAAATAGTTTTGTCTCGACGACATGGGCGTGTCCCAGAATGCCTAGGCGAGCCGCCACGTGTGGGACACCATTTTACAAGTGGAAAGCCGTCTCAAGCAGTAGTCCAATGTAAGTAAGTCTCTTGTAATTGATTGTTTTTCTCCGTTTTGGCGTATTCTGGCACGCTTATTTGGCGTTAGCATCTTTTGCTGAAACTAGTTTATTCGTAGGCATGATTGATGACATGAGCCGGATTGTGAAACTGTGTCGAAATAGTTGAATTAAATTTTAACGTTTCAAACGCCCCTGTGAGACTTAAGCCTTGTTCTAAGTGGCGACTATTGGCGGTTTTATTCACTTATATTAGACGTGGGTGTCCTTTTAAAGCAATTCCGTTTAGTTTGGTTGCTGTTTTTCATTGTGGTATTGGGTACAACTTTTTGCGACAATGGTCAGTGTGTTTGAAACATTTTTGGAGGGGTTATTTTGATGCTTGTTGATAAAGGTTTAATGAGAATGACATTATATTGTTAATTTTAAATGATAAGATTACATACCTGTCAATTTATACGTTTTTCCCGTATTGTAAACGTTTTTTGATCATTTCAAATTGTGTACGCCGTATAACAACTTTTGTACGGGATTTTTTTAAAGTACGTTTTTTGTAAAACGGATCTCGTTTTACGCATTTCGGCTCTAATCCGGATCGTCTCGGTCACTGCTAGCAGACGAAAACGTCATCGTCAACTGCTAATATTGTCATGCTTTAAGCATGATATGCGCACACGCATTCCCCTTTCACACGAAACAGGAAATGATTAAATCATTTCCTGTTTCGTTATTTAAGCAGGTATGAGTCATAGCGTTTGGGTCCGAATACATTCACGGTCGCGTCACGACAACGCGGCGCGACCATAACACTTACGTGCACCCTATGTGAGTAAATATGTGCCGCGTTGCATTTGTACGGTTTTCTATTGCTTAATACGGGGAATTCCAATCATTAATACGGGGAGGAATTGGCCCAGGTTGACAGGTATGAGATTAGCATGGTTGGTGTGCCTTGTAATTTTTTTTCAAAGTAAAAAGCACCGCAGCTCTAAATACTTAGTTAAATAGTCTTTGAATTCGTCTCAAGCTGTCGTCTAATGCAAGTTTCTTGTGTTCAAAGTGGCGAATATTAGATGTTTTATTCACTTATATTAGACATAGGTGTCCTTTTAAAGAAATTCCGTTTTGTTTGGTTGCTGTTTTTCCCTTGTCGTGGTATTGGGTGCTGTTATGAATTATTTATTATAAAAAGTAACTTAAATGTTTGAGCCATATTCAAATTCTCTTACTGAAGTTTAGTGCCTGTTACTATCTGATCATGGGGTTGGTAGGGTTAGGATAGGCGATAAGCAATAAATAATTGGTAGAAAATTATTGCAGTATGTTGCCTTTGGCCATTTAGGCTAAGGTCATATGGTCTCTTGCTGCCACCTTGTGGCCATTTAGGCACAGGTCCCTTGTCGTGGTATTGGGTGTGTGCAACTTTTTGCGACAATGGTCATTGTGAACATTTGAATTAGAAATCTTTTTGGAGGGTTTATTTGATTCTTGTTGATAAAGGTTTAATGAGAATGACATTATATTGTTAATTTTAAATTATAAGATTTTCAGATGTTGGTGTGTCTTGTAATTTTTTCAAAGTAAAAAGTACCACTGCTCTAAATAGGTTGGTAAACACGGGGTTTGTTTACAGGTTCTTCTACCGACCCTTAATCACGTCACCTATGGGTCCAACTCGTCCAATTGACGACATGCGCACATCCCAGAATGCATCACAGATCCAAGAATGCATCACAGATCCAAGAATGCATAATGTATCCCAGAATGCAACGTGTGGATGCCATCGTTGAAGTCGTCAAAAGTAAGTTACTTCTTGTAATTGGGTTAGGGTTAGGGTTAGGGTTAGGGTTAGGGTTAGGGTTAGGGTTAGGGTTGGGGTTGGGGTTGGGGTTGGGGTTGGGGTTGGGGTTGGGGTTGGGGTTGGGGTTGGGGTTAGGGTTAGGGTTAGGGTTAGGGTTAGGGTTAGGGTTAGGGTTAGGGTTAGGGTTAGGGTTAGGGTTAGGGTTAGGGTTAGGGTTAGGGTTAGGGTTAGGGTTAGGGTTAGGGTTAGGGTTAGGGTTAGGGTTAGGGTTAGGGTTAGGGTTAGGGTTAGGGTTAGGGTTAGGGTTAGGGTTAGGGTTAGGGTTAGGGTTAGGGTTAGGGTTAGGGTTAGGGTTAGGGTTAGGGTTAGGGTTAGGGTTAGGGTTAGGGTTAGGGTTAGGGTTAGGGTTAGGGTTAGGGTTAGGGTTAGGGTTAGGGTTAGGGTTAGGGTTAGGGTTAGGGTTAGGGTTAGGGTTAGGGTTAGGGTTAGGGTTAGGGTTAGGGTTAGGGTTAGGGTTAGGGTTAGGGTTAGGGTTAGGGTTAGGGTTAGGGTTAGGGTTAGGGTTAGGGTTAGGGTTAGGGTTAGGGTTAGGGTTAGGGTTAGGGTTAGGGTTAGGGTTAGGGTTAGGGTTAGGGTTAGGGTTAGGGTTAGGGTTAGGGTTAGGGTTAGGGTTAGGGTTAGGGTTAGGGTTAGGGTTAGGGTTAGGGTTAGGGTTAGGGTTAGGGTTAGGGTTAGGGTTAGGGTTAGGGTTAGGGTTAGGGTTAGGGTTAGGGTTAGGGTTAGGGTTAGGGTTAGGGTTAGGGTTAGGGTTAGGGTTAGGGTTAGGGTTAGGGTTAGGGTTAGGGTTAGGGTTAGGGTTAGGGTTAGGGTTAGGGTTAGGGTTAGGGTTAGGGTTAGGGTTAGGGTTAGGGTTAGGGTTAGGGTTAGGGTTAGGGTTAGGGTTAGGGTTAGGGTTAGGGTTAGGGTTAGGGTTAGGGTTAGGGTTAGGGTTAGGGTTAGGGTTAGGGTTAGGGTTAGGGTTAGGGTTAGGGTTAGGGTTAGGGTTAGGGTTAGGGTTAGGGTTAGGGTTAGGGTTAGGGTTAGGGTTAGGGTTAGGGTTAGGGTTAGGGTTAGGGTTAGGGTTAGGGTTAGGGTTAGGGTTAGGGTTAGGGTTAGGGTTAGGGTTAGGGTTAGGGTTAGGGTTAGGGTTAGGGTTAGGGTTAGGGTTAGGGTTAGGGTTAGGGTTAGGGTTAGGGTTAGGGTTAGGGTTAGGGTTAGGGTTAGGGTTAGGGTTAGGGTTAGGGTTAGGGTTAGGGTTAGGGTTAGGGTTAGGGTTAGGGTTAGGGTTAGGGTTAGGGTTAGGGTTAGGGTTAGGGTTAGGGTTAGGGTTAGGGTTAGGGTTAGGGTTAGGGTTAGGGTTAGGGTTAGGGTTAGGGTTAGGGTTAGGGTTAGGGTTAGGGTTAGGGTTAGGGTTAGGGTTAGGGTTAGGGTTAGGGTTAGGGTTAGGGTTAGGGTTAGGGTTAGGGTTAGGGTTAGGGTTAGGGTTAGGGTTAGGGTTAGGGTTAGGGTTAGGGTTAGGGTTAGGGTTAGGGTTAGGGTTAGGGTTAGGGTTAGGGTTAGGGTTAGGGTTAGGGTTAGGGTTAGGGTTAGGGTTAGGGTTAGGGTTAGGGTTAGGGTTAGGGTTAGGGTTAGGGTTAGGGTTAGGGTTAGGGTTAGGGTTAGGGTTAGGGTTAGGGTTAGGGTTAGGGTTAGGGTTAGGGTTAGGGTTAGGGTTAGGGTTAGGGTTAGGGTTAGGGTTAGGGTTAGGGTTAGGGTTAGGGTTAGGGTTAGGGTTAGGGTTAGGGTTAGGGTTAGGGTTAGGGTTAGGGTTAGGGTTAGGGTTAGGGTTAGGGTTAGGGTTAGGGTTAGGGTTAGGGTTAGGGTTAGGGTTAGGGTTAGGGTTAGGGTTAGGGTTAGGGTTAGGGTTAGGGTTAGGGTTAGGGTTAGGGTTAGGGTTAGGGTTAGGGTTAGGGTTAGGGTTAGGGTTAGGGTTAGGGTTAGGGTTAGGGTTAGGGTTAGGGTTAGGGTTAGGGTTAGGGTTAGGGTTAGGGTTAGGGTTAGGGTTAGGGTTAGGGTTAGGGTTAGGGTTAGGGTTAGGGTTAGGGTTAGGGTTAGGGTTAGGGTTAGGGTTAGGGTTAGGGTTAGGGTTAGGGTTAGGGTTAGGGTTAGGGTTAGGGTTAGGGTTAGGGTTAGGGTTAGGGTTAGGGTTAGGGTTAGGGTTAGGGTTAGGGTTAGGGTTAGGGTTAGGGTTAGGGTTAGGGTTAGGGTTAGGGTTAGGGTTAGGGTTAGGGTTAGGGTTAGGGTTAGGGTTAGGGTTAGGGTTAGGGTTAGGGTTAGGGTTAGGGTTAGGGTTAGGGTTAGGGTTAGGGTTAGGGTTAGGGTTAGGGTTAGGGTTAGGGTTAGGGTTAGGGTTAGGGTTAGGGTTAGGGTTAGGGTTAGGGTTAGGGTTAGGGTTAGGGTTAGGGTTAGGGTTAGGGTTAGGGTTAGGGTTAGGGTTAGGGTTAGGGTTAGGGTTAGGGTTAGGGTTAGGGTTAGGGTTAGGGTTAGGGTTAGGGTTAGGGTTAGGGTTAGGGTTAGGGTTAGGGTTAGGGTTAGGGTTAGGGTTAGGGTTAGGGTTAGGGTTAGGGTTAGGGTTAGGGTTAGGGTTAGGGTTAGGGTTAGGGTTAGGGTTAGGGTTAGGGTTAGGGTTAGGGTTAGGGTTAGGGTTAGGGTTAGGGTTAGGGTTAGGGTTAGGGTTAGGGTTAGGGTTAGGGTTAGGGTTAGGGTTAGGGTTAGGGTTAGGGTTAGGGTTAGGGTTAGGGTTAGGGTTAGGGTTAGGGTTAGGGTTAGGGTTAGGGTTAGGGTTAGGGTTAGGGTTAGGGTTAGGGTTAGGGTTAGGGTTAGGGTTAGGGTTAGGGTTAGGGTTAGGGTTAGGGTTAGGGTTAGGGTTAGGGTTAGGGTTAGGGTTAGGGTTAGGGTTAGGGTTAGGGTTAGGGTTAGGGTTAGGGTTAGGGTTAGGGTTAGGGTTAGGGTTAGGGTTAGGGTTAGGGTTAGGGTTAGGGTTAGGGTTAGGGTTAGGGTTAGGGTTAGGGTTAGGGTTAGGGTTAGGGTTAGGGTTAGGGTTAGGGTTAGGGTTAGGGTTAGGGTTAGGGTTAGGGTTAGGGTTAGGGTTAGGGTTAGGGTTAGGGTTAGGGTTAGGGTTAGGGTTAGGGTTAGGGTTAGGGTTAGGGTTAGGGTTAGGGTTAGGGTTAGGGTTAGGGTTAGGGTTAGGGTTAGGGTTAGGGTTAGGGTTAGGGTTAGGGTTAGGGTTAGGGTTAGGGTTAGGGTTAGGGTTAGGGTTAGGGTTAGGGTTAGGGTTAGGGTTAGGGTTAGGGTTAGGGTTAGGGTTAGGGTTAGGGTTAGGGTTAGGGTTAGGGTTAGGGTTAGGGTTAGGGTTAGGGTTAGGGTTAGGGTTAGGGTTAGGGTTAGGGTTAGGGTTAGGGTTAGGGTTAGGGTTAGGGTTAGGGTTAGGGTTAGGGTTAGGGTTAGGGTTAGGGTTAGGGTTAGGGTTAGGGTTAGGGTTAGGGTTAGGGTTAGGGTTAGGGTTAGGGTTAGGGTTAGGGTTAGGGTTAGGGTTAGGGTTAGGGTTAGGGTTAGGGTTAGGGTTAGGGTTAGGGTTAGGGTTAGGGTTAGGGTTAGGGTTAGGGTTAGGGTTAGGGTTAGGGTTAGGGTTAGGGTTAGGGTTAGGGTTAGGGTTAGGGTTAGGGTTAGGGTTAGGGTTAGGGTTAGGGTTAGGGTTAGGGTTAGGGTTAGGGTTAGGGTTAGGGTTAGGGTTAGGGTTAGGGTTAGGGTTAGGGTTAGGGTTAGGGTTAGGGTTAGGGTTAGGGTTAGGGTTAGGGTTAGGGTTAGGGTTAGGGTTAGGGTTAGGGTTAGGGTTAGGGTTAGGGTTAGGGTTAGGGTTAGGGTTAGGGTTAGGGTTAGGGTTAGGGTTAGGGTTAGGGTTAGGGTTAGGGTTAGGGTTAGGGTTAGGGTTAGGGTTAGGGTTAGGGTTAGGGTTAGGGTTAGGGTTAGGGTTAGGGTTAGGGTTAGGGTTAGGGTTAGGGTTAGGGTTAGGGTTAGGGTTAGGGTTAGGGTTAGGGTTAGGGTTAGGGTTAGGGTTAGGGTTAGGGTTAGGGTTAGGGTTAGGGTTAGGGTTAGGGTTAGGGTTAGGGTTAGGGTTAGGGTTAGGGTTAGGGTTAGGGTTAGGGTTAGGGTTAGGGTTAGGGTTAGGGTTAGGGTTAGGGTTAGGGTTAGGGTTAGGGTTAGGGTTAGGGTTAGGGTTAGGGTTAGGGTTAGGGTTAGGGTTAGGGTTAGGGTTAGGGTTAGGGTTAGGGTTAGGGTTAGGGTTAGGGTTAGGGTTAGGGTTAGGGTTAGGGTTAGGGTTAGGGTTAGGGTTAGGGTTAGGGTTAGGGTTAGGGTTAGGGTTAGGGTTAGGGTTAGGGTTAGGGTTAGGGTTAGGGTTAGGGTTAGGGTTAGGGTTAGGGTTAGGGTTAGGGTTAGGGTTAGGGTTAGGGTTAGGGTTAGGGTTAGGGTTAGGGTTAGGGTTAGGGTTAGGGTTAGGGTTAGGGTTAGGGTTAGGGTTAGGGTTAGGGTTAGGGTTAGGGTTAGGGTTAGGGTTAGGGTTAGGGTTAGGGTTAGGGTTAGGGTTAGGGTTAGGGTTAGGGTTAGGGTTAGGGTTAGGGTTAGGGTTAGGGTTAGGGTTAGGGTTAGGGTTAGGGTTAGGGTTAGGGTTAGGGTTAGGGTTAGGGTTAGGGTTAGGGTTAGGGTTAGGGTTAGGGTTAGGGTTAGGGTTAGGGTTAGGGTTAGGGTTAGGGTTAGGGTTAGGGTTAGGGTTAGGGTTAGGGTTAGGGTTAGGGTTAGGGTTAGGGTTAGGGTTAGGGTTAGGGTTAGGGTTAGGGTTAGGGTTAGGGTTAGGGTTAGGGTTAGGGTTAGGGTTAGGGTTAGGGTTAGGGTTAGGGTTAGGGTTAGGGTTAGGGTTAGGGTTAGGGTTAGGGTTAGGGTTAGGGTTAGGGTTAGGGTTAGGGTTAGGGTTAGGGTTAGGGTTAGGGTTAGGGTTAGGGTTAGGGTTAGGGTTAGGGTTAGGGTTAGGGTTAGGGTTAGGGTTAGGGTTAGGGTTAGGGTTAGGGTTAGGGTTAGGGTTAGGGTTAGGGTTAGGGTTAGGGTTAGGGTTAGGGTTAGGGTTAGGGTTAGGGTTAGGGTTAGGGTTAGGGTTAGGGTTAGGGTTAGGGTTAGGGTTAGGGTTAGGGTTAGGGTTAGGGTTAGGGTTAGGGTTAGGGTTAGGGTTAGGGTTAGGGTTAGGGTTAGGGTTAGGGTTAGGGTTAGGGTTAGGGTTAGGGTTAGGGTTAGGGTTAGGGTTAGGGTTAGGGTTAGGGTTAGGGTTAGGGTTAGGGTTAGGGTTAGGGTTAGGGTTAGGGTTAGGGTTAGGGTTAGGGTTAGGGTTAGGGTTAGGGTTAGGGTTAGGGTTAGGGTTAGGGTTAGGGTTAGGGTTAGGGTTAGGGTTAGGGTTAGGGTTAGGGTTAGGGTTAGGGTTAGGGTTAGGGTTAGGGTTAGGGTTAGGGTTAGGGTTAGGGTTAGGGTTAGGGTTAGGGTTAGGGTTAGGGTTAGGGTTAGGGTTAGGGTTAGGGTTAGGGTTAGGGTTAGGGTTAGGGTTAGGGTTAGGGTTAGGGTTAGGGTTAGGGTTAGGGTTAGGGTTAGGGTTAGGGTTAGGGTTAGGGTTAGGGTTAGGGTTAGGGTTAGGGTTAGGGTTAGGGTTAGGGTTAGGGTTAGGGTTAGGGTTAGGGTTAGGGTTAGGGTTAGGGTTAGGGTTAGGGTTAGGGTTAGGGTTAGGGTTAGGGTTAGGGTTAGGGTTAGGGTTAGGGTTAGGGTTAGGGTTAGGGTTAGGGTTAGGGTTAGGGTTAGGGTTAGGGTTAGGGTTAGGGTTAGGGTTAGGGTTAGGGTTAGGGTTAGGGTTAGGGTTAGGGTTAGGGTTAGGGTTAGGGTTAGGGTTAGGGTTAGGGTTAGGGTTAGGGTTAGGGTTAGGGTTAGGGTTAGGGTTAGGGTTAGGGTTAGGGTTAGGGTTAGGGTTAGGGTTAGGGTTAGGGTTAGGGTTAGGGTTAGGGTTAGGGTTAGGGTTAGGGTTAGGGTTAGGGTTAGGGTTAGGGTTAGGGTTAGGGTTAGGGTTAGGGTTAGGGTTAGGGTTAGGGTTAGGGTTAGGGTTAGGGTTAGGGTTAGGGTTAGGGTTAGGGTTAGGGTTAGGGTTAGGGTTAGGGTTAGGGTTAGGGTTAGGGTTAGGGTTAGGGTTAGGGTTAGGGTTAGGGTTAGGGTTAGGGTTAGGGTTAGGGTTAGGGTTAGGGTTAGGGTTAGGGTTAGGGTTAGGGTTAGGGTTAGGGTTAGGGTTAGGGTTAGGGTTAGGGTTAGGGTTAGGGTTAGGGTTAGGGTTAGGGTTAGGGTTAGGGTTAGGGTTAGGGTTAGGGTTAGGGTTAGGGTTAGGGTTAGGGTTAGGGTTAGGGTTAGGGTTAGGGTTAGGGTTAGGGTTAGGGTTAGGGTTAGGGTTAGGGTTAGGGTTAGGGTTAGGGTTAGGGTTAGGGTTAGGGTTAGGGTTAGGGTTAGGGTTAGGGTTAGGGTTAGGGTTAGGGTTAGGGTTAGGGTTAGGGTTAGGGTTAGGGTTAGGGTTAGGGTTAGGGTTAGGGTTAGGGTTAGGGTTAGGGTTAGGGTTAGGGTTAGGGTTAGGGTTAGGGTTAGGGTTAGGGTTAGGGTTAGGGTTAGGGTTAGGGTTAGGGTTAGGGTTAGGGTTAGGGTTAGGGTTAGGGTTAGGGTTAGGGTTAGGGTTAGGGTTAGGGTTAGGGTTAGGGTTAGGGTTAGGGTTAGGGTTAGGGTTAGGGTTAGGGTTAGGGTTAGGGTTAGGGTTAGGGTTAGGGTTAGGGTTAGGGTTAGGGTTAGGGTTAGGGTTAGGGTTAGGGTTAGGGTTAGGGTTAGGGTTAGGGTTAGGGTTAGGGTTAGGGTTAGGGTTAGGGTTAGGGTTAGGGTTAGGGTTAGGGTTAGGGTTAGGGTTAGGGTTAGGGTTAGGGTTAGGGTTAGGGTTAGGGTTAGGGTTAGGGTTAGGGTTAGGGTTAGGGTTAGGGTTAGGGTTAGGGTTAGGGTTAGGGTTAGGGTTAGGGTTAGGGTTAGGGTTAGGGTTAGGGTTAGGGTTAGGGTTAGGGTTAGGGTTAGGGTTAGGGTTAGGGTTAGGGTTAGGGTTAGGGTTAGGGTTAGGGTTAGGGTTAGGGTTAGGGTTAGGGTTAGGGTTAGGGTTAGGGTTAGGGTTAGGGTTAGGGTTAGGGTTAGGGTTAGGGTTAGGGTTAGGGTTAGGGTTAGGGTTAGGGTTAGGGTTAGGGTTAGGGTTAGGGTTAGGGTTAGGGTTAGGGTTAGGGTTAGGGTTAGGGTTAGGGTTAGGGTTAGGGTTAGGGTTAGGGTTAGGGTTAGGGTTAGGGTTAGGGTTAGGGTTAGGGTTAGGGTTAGGGTTAGGGTTAGGGTTAGGGTTAGGGTTAGGGTTAGGGTTAGGGTTAGGGTTAGGGTTAGGGTTAGGGTTAGGGTTAGGGTTAGGGTTAGGGTTAGGGTTAGGGTTAGGGTTAGGGTTAGGGTTAGGGTTAGGGTTAGGGTTAGGGTTAGGGTTAGGGTTAGGGTTAGGGTTAGGGTTAGGGTTAGGGTTAGGGTTAGGGTTAGGGTTAGGGTTAGGGTTAGGGTTAGGGTTAGGGTTAGGGTTAGGGTTAGGGTTAGGGTTAGGGTTAGGGTTAGGGTTAGGGTTAGGGTTAGGGTTAGGGTTAGGGTTAGGGTTAGGGTTAGGGTTAGGGTTAGGGTTAGGGTTAGGGTTAGGGTTAGGGTTAGGGTTAGGGTTAGGGTTAGGGTTAGGGTTAGGGTTAGGGTTAGGGTTAGGGTTAGGGTTAGGGTTAGGGTTAGGGTTAGGGTTAGGGTTAGGGTTAGGGTTAGGGTTAGGGTTAGGGTTAGGGTTAGGGTTAGGGTTAGGGTTAGGGTTAGGGTTAGGGTTAGGGTTAGGGTTAGGGTTAGGGTTAGGGTTAGGGTTAGGGTTAGGGTTAGGGTTAGGGTTAGGGTTAGGGTTAGGGTTAGGGTTAGGGTTAGGGTTAGGGTTAGGGTTAGGGTTAGGGTTAGGGTTAGGGTTAGGGTTAGGGTTAGGGTTAGGGTTAGGGTTAGGGTTAGGGTTAGGGTTAGGGTTAGGGTTAGGGTTAGGGTTAGGGTTAGGGTTAGGGTTAGGGTTAGGGTTAGGGTTAGGGTTAGGGTTAGGGTTAGGGTTAGGGTTAGGGTTAGGGTTAGGGTTAGGGTTAGGGTTAGGGTTAGGGTTAGGGTTAGGGTTAGGGTTAGGGTTAGGGTTAGGGTTAGGGTTAGGGTTAGGGTTAGGGTTAGGGTTAGGGTTAGGGTTAGGGTTAGGGTTAGGGTTAGGGTTAGGGTTAGGGTTAGGGTTAGGGTTAGGGTTAGGGTTAGGGTTAGGGTTAGGGTTAGGGTTAGGGTTAGGGTTAGGGTTAGGGTTAGGGTTAGGGTTAGGGTTAGGGTTAGGGTTAGGGTTAGGGTTAGGGTTAGGGTTAGGGTTAGGGTTAGGGTTAGGGTTAGGGTTAGGGTTAGGGTTAGGGTTAGGGTTAGGGTTAGGGTTAGGGTTAGGGTTAGGGTTAGGGTTAGGGTTAGGGTTAGGGTTAGGGTTAGGGTTAGGGTTAGGGTTAGGGTTAGGGTTAGGGTTAGGGTTAGGGTTAGGGTTAGGGTTAGGGTTAGGGTTAGGGTTAGGGTTAGGGTTAGGGTTAGGGTTAGGGTTAGGGTTAGGGTTAGGGTTAGGGTTAGGGTTAGGGTTAGGGTTAGGGTTAGGGTTAGGGTTAGGGTTAGGGTTAGGGTTAGGGTTAGGGTTAGGGTTAGGGTTAGGGTTAGGGTTAGGGTTAGGGTTAGGGTTAGGGTTAGGGTTAGGGTTAGGGTTAGGGTTAGGGTTAGGGTTAGGGTTAGGGTTAGGGTTAGGGTTAGGGTTAGGGTTAGGGTTAGGGTTAGGGTTAGGGTTAGGGTTAGGGTTAGGGTTAGGGTTAGGGTTAGGGTTAGGGTTAGGGTTAGGGTTAGGGTTAGGGTTAGGGTTAGGGTTAGGGTTAGGGTTAGGGTTAGGGTTAGGGTTAGGGTTAGGGTTAGGGTTAGGGTGTTAGGGTTAGGGTTTGGGGTAGGGTAGGGTTAGGGTGAGGGTAGGGGGAGGGGTAGGGGTAGGGGGTAGGGGTTGGGTAGGGGGTGGGGTGAGGGGGTGAGGGGGTGAGGGGGGAGGGGTGAGGGGTGGGGTAGGGTGAGGGGTGAGGGGTGGTGGGGGAGGGTGAGGGGGTGGGGGTGGGGTGTGGGGTTGGAGGGGTGGGGGAGGGGGGGGTGGGGGTGGGTGGGGTGGGGGTGGGGGGGGTGGGGGAGGGGGTGGGGGTGGGGGAGGGGGTGGGGTAGGGGGTGGGGGAGGGGGTGGGGGTGGGTGAGGGGTGAGGGGTGGGGTGGGGGGAGGGGGTGGGGGGTGGGGTGGGGTGGGGAGTGGGGGTGGGTGGTTAGGGTTAGGGTTAGGGTTAGGGTTAGGGTTAGGGTTAGGGTTAGGGTTAGGGTTAGGGTTAGGGTTAGGGTTAGGGTTAGGGTTAGGGTTAGGGTTAGGGTTAGGGTTAGGGTTAGGGTTAGGGTTAGGGTTAGGGTTAGGGTTAGGGTTAGGGTTAGGGTTAGGGTTAGGGTTAGGGTTAGGGTTAGGGTTAGGGTTAGGGTTAGGGTTAGGGTTAGGGTTAGGGTTAGGGTTAGGGTTAGGGTTAGGGTTAGGGTTAGGGTTAGGGTTAGGGTTAGGGTTAGGGTTAGGGTTAGGGTTAGGGTTAGGGTTAGGGTTAGGGTTAGGGTTAGGGTTAGGGTTAGGGTTAGGGTTAGGGTTAGGGTTAGGGTTAGGGTTAGGGTTAGGGTTAGGGTTAGGGTTAGGGTTAGGGTTAGGGTTAGGGTTAGGGTTAGGGTTAGGGTTAGGGTTAGGGTTAGGGTTAGGGTTAGGGTTAGGGTTAGGGTTAGGGTTAGGGTTAGGGTTAGGGTTAGGGTTAGGGTTAGGGTTAGGGTTAGGGTTAGGGTTAGGGTTAGGGTTAGGGTTAGGGTTAGGGTTAGGGTTAGGGTTAGGGTTAGGGTTAGGGTTAGGGTTAGGGTTAGGGTTAGGGTTAGGGTTAGGGTTAGGGTTAGGGTTAGGGTTAGGGTTAGGGTTAGGGTTAGGGTTAGGGTTAGGGTTAGGGTTAGGGTTAGGGTTAGGGTTAGGGTTAGGGTTAGGGTTAGGGTTAGGGTTAGGGTTAGGGTTAGGGTTAGGGTTAGGGTTAGGGTTAGGGTTAGGGTTAGGGTTAGGGTTAGGGTTAGGGTTAGGGTTAGGGTTAGGGTTAGGGTTAGGG